>NC_082736.1:26213295-26485809 GCF_030144855.1 Hypanus sabinus | reverse complement strand
CTGTTCGCCCAGCCCGGCGGGGAACTAAGTCTTGTTTTGGTCTTTCGTCCCCGATGTCACAAGTGGGCAGAATCCGTGATCGAAGACCACCCCCCTCCCCATCATGTTCTCCGTGTACCAGACCACGTACAAACTCCTCGCAGGATGAGGTCGAACCCTGATCTCACAGAGCTGCAGCAAAGCTGCGCCGCCATACTGAAAGGAGGAGTCCATTCGGCCCATCAGAGCCGTGCCAGCTCCCAAGGGAGCAGCTTCAAACCTATTCAGCCAGTCCCCTGCACATTACAGCACAGAAACTGGCCTTTCGGCCCTTCTTGGCTGTGCCGAACCATTTTTCTGCCTCGTCCCACTGACCTGCACCCGGCCTATATCCCTCCATTCCCCTCTCATCCATGTACCTGTCTTTTTCTCTTAAATGTTAGAAGTGAGCCCGTGTTCACCTCTTCATCTGGCAGCTCATTCCACACTCCCACCACTCTGTGTGTGAAGAAGCCCCCCCCCCCAATGTTCCCTTTAAACTTTTCCCCCTTCACCCTTAACCCATGACCTCTGGTTTTTTTCTCCCCTGGCCTCAGTGGAAAAAGCCTGCTTGCATTCACTCTGTCTATACCCATCATAATTTTATACACCTCTATCAAATCTCCCCTCATTCTTCTACGCTCCAGGGAATAAAGTCCTAACCTATTCAACCTTTCTCTGTAACTCAGTTTCTCAAGTCCCGGCAACATCCTCGTAAACCTTCTCTGCACTCTTTCAACCTTATTAATATCCTTCCTGTTCCTAGGGGACGTAGCCTCGAGATTCGGGGGAGTAGATTTAGGACAGAGATGAGGAGGAACTGCTTTTCCCGGAGAGTGGGGAATCTGTGGAATTCTCTGCCCAGTGAAGCAGTGGAGGCTGCCTCGGTAAATTTATTTAAGACAAGGTTGGATAGATTTTTGCAGAGTAGGGGGATTAAGGGTTGTGGGGAGAGGGCAGGTAGGTGGAGATGAGTCCGTGGTCAGATCAGCCATGATCTTATTGAATGGCGGGGCAGGCTCAATGGGCCGAATGGCCGACTCCGGCTCCTATTTCTTACTTTTTATGTCTTAAGACCCGCCTGCTTCCCATCGGGAGGCCCAGGGCCAAGTTATTGGAAGTCTGTTGCGGTTTATCCCTTAACCAGGGCCACATCTCCAGCCCAACCCCAGCTCCCCGGTGGCGAGAGGCGGCTGGTTGGCTGGGCTGCGGGCGAGATGGCAGGTGACAGAAATCCGCGGCAACGTACGCGGGCCGCTGGAGGAACTGGAAGTCGGGAAGCATCTGTGGAGACGCTGTGGGCCGAGGTCCTCCGGCACTCCGGAGCACGTTCTCCCGGGGCGCAGGACTCCTCACTGCCTGCCTGCGATGGAAAGCACGGCAAAGCGATGGCGGCTGTGTGTTTGTTTTTCTCTCGGGGGTTAGTGTGGCTCTGCGGTTGTTCCCTTATCAGGCGTGCACCATCTGTGTCCCCGGAGACGGGACTTCCTCCGGCTGTCCCAGCCAAACACAACAAAGCTCCCAGCGACCTCGGCTCGGAGAACAGCAGGTTACAGAGACTCTGCAGAGCTGATTGGCCCCGAGGTGCCGCAGGGGAGTGCAGCTGATATGTAGTTCACCCAGAGGGTTTGAAACATCCAGAGCCAGGCTGTTTTCGAACAAAGCGCCGTGTGCCTGGTCTCCTACCCCGTGTCTGACCGGTTTTGTATCCGTGTGTTAAAGGCCATGAGCCACCGGTACCCCGGTGTTGTACAGTGACACACCCGTCCCCACCAGTACCGTACCCTGGTGTCACACAGTGACAGGCCCGTCCCCACCGGTACCGTACCCCGGTGTGACACAGTGACGGACCAGTCCCCACCGGTACCGTACCCCGGTATTACACAGTGACAGGCCCGTCCCCACCGGTACCATACCCCAGTGTGACACAGTGACGGACCCGTCCCCACCGGTACCGTACCCCGGTGTGACACAGTGACGGACCCTCCCCACCGGTACCGTACCCCGGTATTACACAGTGACAGGCCCGTCCCCACCGGTACCATTCCCCGGTGTTACACAGTGACAGACCCGTCCCCACCGGTACCGTACCCCGGTGTGACACAGTGACGGACCCGTCCCCACCGGTACCGTACCCTGGTGTGACACAGTGACAGACCCGTCCCCACTGGTACCGTACCCCGGTGTGACACAGTGACGGACCCGTCCCCACCGGTACCGTACCCCGGTGTGACACAGTGACAGACCCGTCCCCACCGGTACCGTACCCTGGTATTACACAGTGACGGACCTGTCCCCACTGCTACTGTACCCCGGTGTCACACAGTGACAGACCCGTCCCCACTGGTACCGTACCCCGGTATTACACAGTGACAGGCCCGTCCCCACCGGTACCATACCCCGGTGTGACACAGTGACGGACCTGTCCCCACCAGTACCGTACCCCGGTGTGACACAGTGACAGGCCCGTCCCCACCGGTACCGTACCCCGGTGTCACACAGTGACGGACCCGTCCCCATCGGTACTGTACCCCGGTGTGACACAGTGACAGGCTCGTCCCCACCGGTACCGTACCCCGGTGTCACACAGTGACGGACCCGTCCCCACCGGTACCGTACCCCGGTATTACACAGTGACAGGCCCGTCCCCACCGGTACCATACCCCGGTGTGACACAGTGACGGACCCGTCCCCACCGGTACTGTACCCCGGTGTCACACCGTGACGGACCCGTCCCCACCGGTACCGTACCCCGGTGTGACACAGTGACGGACCCTCCCCACCGGTACCGTACCCCGGTATTACACAGTGACAGGCCCGTCCCCACCGGTACCATACCCCGGTGTGACACAGTGACGGACCCGTCCCCACCGGTACTGTACCCCGGTGTCACACCGTGACGGACCCGTCCCCACCGGTACCATACCCCGGTGTGACACAGTGACAGACCCGTCCCCACCGGTACCGTACCCCGGTGTCCCACAGTGACGGACCCGTCCCCACCGGTACCGTACCCCGGTGTGACACAGTGACGGACCCTCCCCACCGGTACCGTACCCCGGTGTGACACAGTGACGGACCCTCCCCACCGGTACCGTACCCCGGTATTACACAGTGACAGGCCTGTCCCCACCGGTACCATTCCCCGGTGTTACACAGTGACAGACCCGTCCCCACCGGTACCGTACCCCGGTGTGACACAGTGACGGACCCGTCCCCACCGGTACCGTACCCTGGTGTGACACAGTGACAGACCCGTCCCCACCGGTACCGTACCCCGGTGTGACACAGTGACAGACCCGTCCCCACCGGTACCGTACCCCGGTGTGACACAGTGACGGACCCGTCCCCACCGGTACCGTACCCCGGTGTCACACAGTGACAGACCCGTCCCCACCGCTACCGTACCCTGGTATTACACAGTGACAGACCCGTCCCCACCGGTACCGTACCCTGGTATTACACAGTGACGGACCCGTCCCCACTGGTACTGTACCCCGGTGTCACACAGTGACAGACCCGTCCCCACCGGTACCCTACCCCGGTGTTACACAGTGACAGACCCGTCCCAACCAATACCGTACCCCGGTGTCACACAGTGACGGACCCGTCCCCACCGGTACCGTACCCCGGCGTTATACAGTGACAGACCCGTCCCCACCGGTACCGTACCCCGGTATTACACAGTGACAGGCCCGTCCCCACCGGTACCATACCCCGGTGTGACACAGTGACGGACCTGTCCCCACCAGTACCGTACCCCGGTGTGACACAGTGACAGGCCCGGCCCCACCGGTACCGTACCCCGGCGTCACACAGTGACGGACCCCGTCCCCACCCGTACCGTACCCCGGTGTTACACAGTGACGGACCCGTCCCCACCGGTACCGTACCCCGGTGTTACACAGTGACGGACCCGTCCCCACCGGTACCGTACCCCGGTATGACACAGTGACGGACCCGTCCCCACCGGTACCGTACCCCAGTGTGACATAGTGACAGACCCATCCCCACCGGTACCGTACCCCGGTGTGACACAGTGACAGGCCCGTCCCCACCAGTACCGTACCCCGGTATCACACAGTGACAGACCCGTCCCCACCGGTACCGTACCCCAGTGTGACACAGTGACAGACCCATCCCCACCAGTACCGTACCCCGGTGTGACACAGTGACGGACCCGTCCCCACCGGTACCGTACCCCGGAGTTACAGTGACAGACCCGTCCCCACCGGTACCGTACCCCGGTGTTACAGTGACGGACCCGTCCCCACCGGTACCGTACCCCGGTGTGACACAGTGACAGACCCGTCCCCGCCAGTACCGTACCCCGGTGTCACACAGTGACAGACCTGTCCCCACCGGTACTGTACCCCGGTGTCACACAGTGACGGACCCGTCCCCACCGGTACCGTACCCCGGTGTTACACAGTGACAGACCCGTCCCCACCGGTACCGTACCCCGGAGTTACACAGTGACGGACCCGTCCCCACCGGTACTGTACCCCGGTGTCACACCGTGACAGACCCGTCCCCACCGGTACCGTACCCCGGTGTTACACAGTGACGGACCCATCCCCACCGGTACCGTACCCCGGTGTTACACAGTGACGGACCCGTCCCCACCGGTACCGTACCCCGGTGTGACACAGTGACGGACCCGTCCCCACCGGTACCGTACCCCGGTGTTACACAGTGACGGACCCGTCCCCACCGGTACCGTACCCCCGGTGTTACACAGTGACAGACCCGTCCCCACCGGTACCGTACCCCGGTGTGACACAGTGACGGACCCGTCCCCACCGGTACCGTACCCCGGAGTTACAGTGACAGACCCGTCCCCACCGGTACCGTACCCCGGTGTTACAGTGACGGACCCGTCCCCACCGGTACCGTACCCCGGTGTTACACAGTGACAGACCCGTCCCCACCGGTACCGTACCCCGGTGTTACACAGTGACGGACCCGTCCCCACCGGTACCGTACCCCGGAGTTACAGTGACGGACCCGTCCCCACCGGTACCGTACCCCGGTGTTACACAGTGACAGGCCCGTCCCCACCAGTACCGTACCCCGGTGTGACACAGTGACGGACCCGTCCCCACCGGTACCGTACCCCGGTGTCACACAGTGACGGACCCGTCCCCACCGGTACCGTACCCCGGAGTTACAGTGACGGACCCGTCCCCACCGGTACCGTACCCCGGTGTGACACAGTGACAGGCCCGTCCCCACCAGTACCGTACCCCGGTGTGACACAGTGACGGACCCGTCCCCACCGGTACCGTACCCCGGTGTCACACAGTGACTGACCCGTCCCCACCGGTACCGTACCCCGGTGTTACACAGTGACAGACCCGTCCCCACCGGTACCGTACCCCGGTGTCACACAGTGACGGACCCGTCCCCACCGGTACCGTACCCCGGTGTCCCACAGTGACAGACCCGTCCCCACCGGTACCGTACCCCGGTGTTACACAGTGACAGACCCCTCCCCACCGGTACCGTACCTTTGTGTACCACAGATATCGGCTTATTCAACCTGTAACGTTCCCTGCAGTGTTAACAGCAAAAAAAAAACATTTGAAAGATGTGGATCATAACTTGCAGGTAAACGCATCGTATTGTTCGACAACAAGCACAGTGTGCGGAGGCTGCCCGCCAGCGCTGATCTCACATGCCCACACTCACCGGAAAGTATCCGGGCTCCGGACCATCCGGAGGAAACCCACGTGGTCACAGAGAGAGCCCACAAAACTCCTGGCGGACTGTGGCGGGAGCTGGTCTGCGGGCCGCGGTTGCCGGTGTCGTAAAGGGATTGCGCTCACCCCGGTGCTGCCGCGTTGCCGGCGGTCTTTCAGTTCGCCGCGTCCGCTGCTATTGTTTGTACCTTTTACGCCCAGACTGTTACTGCGCCGGCGATGGAGCTCCCCCCCCCGGCGGTGTTCAGCGTGTCAGTAGCTTCCTCTCGGTTTTTATTGTCATCCGTGCAAGTCCCAGGCGGAGACTCAGGAATACCGTCACACTTGGATGCAGAAGGATTCTTCGTTGCCGTTTCTGTAACAGATCTGTCTGACCAGTCGGGGTTGTCGGCCTTGAACCCGGAGGACCGGTGGTCCGCTCTCAGTCTGACCTCTAACCAGACAGACAGACAGACAGACATACTTTATCTATCCCGAGGGAAATTGGGTTTCGTTACAGTCGCACCAACCAAGAATAGTGTAGAAATATAGCAATATAAAACCATAAATAATTCAATAATAATAAGTTAATCTTGCCAAGTGGAAATAAGTCCAGGACCAGCCTATTGGCTCAGGGTGTCTGACACTCCGAGGAGGGAGTTGTAAAGTTTGATGGCCACAGGTAGGAATGACTTCCTATGACGCTCAGTGTTACATCTCAGTAGAATGAGTCTCTGGCTGAATGTACCCCTGTGCCTAACCAATACATTATGGAGTGGATGGGAGACATTGTCCAAGATGGCATGCAACTTGGACAGCATCCTCTTTTCAGACACCACCGTCAGAGAGTCCAGTTCCACCCCCACAACATCACTGGCCTTACGAATGAGTTTGTTAATTCTGTTGGTGTCTGCTACCATCAGCCTGCTGCCCCAGCACACAACAGCAAACATGATAGCACTGGGCACCACAGACTCGTAGAACATCCTCAGCATCGTCCTTTGATCCTGTTTGGCCTGGGTGACCCCACCAAGAGCAAAAGCACAAATCTCCGGGTCGTTGAGGCAGGCAAACCTCCAAACCCTCCAATGAGGTTGTGGGCCTCGTGAAGGATCATTGATACGATCTCCACTTTATACCCCTCCGCTCCCCCAGAATCTGCCCCTCAGCCAGAGTCTCGAATAAGCGTACCTCAGCCAGTTGACCTACCGAACTGCGTGCCGGAAGGCCGGACGGGCAAATCGGAGCAACCGGGGGAACCCCAAGCAGTCATGGGGGACGGGGGGGATGTATCAGAGAAAGCCCACGCAAAGGGCAGGACTGTACGTGGGTCGCTGTTGCTAGGAGGCAGAAGCCGTCGTCGTTGTGAGCCACGTCATGGTACCAGGTGGGCCATTGCGGCCTATGACGGGGCTTTTCTGGGGCGGCACGGTAGCCTAGCGGTTAGCACGACGGTTTACAGCACCGGCGACCCGGGTTCGATTCCCCGCCGCTGCCTGTGAGAAGTTTGTACATTCTGCCCGCGACCGCGTGGGTTTCCTCCGGGTGCTCCGGTTTCCTCCCACAGCCCAAAGACCTACCGGCTGGTGGGTTAATTGGTCATTGTAGATTGCCCCGGGATTAAATCGGGGGATGGCTGTGGGCGGCCCGGAAGAGCCTATTCCGCGCTGTAGCTCGATGAATAGATAAGCAGATTTCCAAGCTTTTGCTAGCCTTGCACGAATTTCATTAAGCAAGCGGCTGGGATCCCCTGCTCCATTGACGGAGATCGTTTTCGGCAAATATTCCTCCCCAGGTGGTATACCATCCGCTTCTTCTGGACAGTGTGTCTTTACAAGACGGGTGACCGCCCCCCAGCCATTGTCAATACTCTTAAGAGATTGCTTGTAATGATCAGGACTTGTGATCTACAGCGGCTGCTCATACGGCCGACCACCACCTGCTCCCATAGCTTCACGTGACCCTGATCGGTGGGGCTAAGCAGGGGCTACACCTCGCCCAAGGGTGACCTGCCGGCTGGCGGAGGGAAGGAGTGCCTCAAGCCTCCTCTGGTAGGGACACATCTCCATCCCGCCACCCTCTGCCACATGTCCTCTTGAATAATCATCGGGCAGCTCAACAAGGTAAAATCCTACGGCGTTGCAGGAAAGATTGCGGCACGGATAGCGGAATGGACGACAGGCAGGAGGCAGCGAGTGGGAATGAAAAGTGGGCCTTTTCTGGTTGGCTGCTGGTGACTAGTGGTGTTCCTCAGGGGTCAGTATTGGGACCACTACTTTTCACACTGTTTGTCAGTGATTTAGATAATGGAATTGATGGCTTTGTGGCAAAGTTTGCGGATGATACGAAGATAGGTGGAGGGGTAGGCAGTGTTGAGGGAGCAGCAGCAGGAAGAATGGGAAAGAAGAGGCAGATGGAAGAGTGTTGGGAAATGTACGATGATGCATTTTGGTAAAAGGAACAATAGTGCGGACTGTTATCTAAATGGGGAGAAGGTTCAGACATCAGAGGTGCAGAGGGACTTAGGAGTCCTCGTGCAAGACTCCCAGAGGGTTAATTTACAGGTTGAGTCTGTGGGAAAGAGGGAAAATGAAATGTCAAGTCAAGTCAAGTCACTTTTATTGTCATTTCGACCATAACTGCCGGTACAGTACACAGTAAAAACGAGACAACGTTTTTCAGGACCATGGTGTTGCATGACACAGTACAAAAACTAGACTGAACTACGTAAAAAACAACACAGAGAATACTACACTAGACTACAGACCTACCCAGGACTGCATAAAGTGCACAAAACAGTGCAGGCATTACAAGAAATAATAAACAGGACAATAGGGCAGTAAGGTGTCAGTCCAGGCTCTGGGTATTGAGGAGTCTGATAGCTTGGGGGAAGAAACTGTTACATAGTCTGGTCGTGAGAGCCCGAATGCTTCGGTGCCTTTTCCCAGACGGCAGGAGGGAGAAGAGATTGTATGAGGGGTGTGTGGGGTCCTTCATAATGCTGTTTGCTTTGCGGATGCAGCATGTAGTGTAAATGTCCGTGATGGCGGGAAGAGAGACCCCGATGATCTTCTCAGCTGACCTCAGTATCCACTGCAGGGTCTTGCGATCCGAGACGGTGCAATTTCCGAACCGGGCAGTGATGCAGCTGGCAAATGTTTGCATTTATTTCAAGGAGAATAGAATATAAAAGCAAGGAGACGATGCCGAGGCTTCATAAGACACTAGTCAGGCCGCACTTGGAGTATCGTCAACAGTTTTGGGCCCCGTAACTCAGAAAGGATGTGTTGTCATTGGAGAGAGTCCAGAGGAGGTTCATGAGGATGATTCCAGGAATGAAGGGGTTAACATATGAGGAGTGTTTGGCAGTTTAGGGCCTGTACTCACTGGAATTTAGAAAAATGTTGGCAGGGGATCTTACAGAAACCTACCAAATGTTGAAAGGGTGGATGCGGAGAGAATGTTTCCTCTGGTGGGGGTATGCAGAATTAGAGGGCACAGCCTCAGAATTGAGGGGCAACGCTTCAGAACGGAGGTTGCGAGGAACCTTTTTTTTTAGCCAGACTGCGGTGGGGGCCAAGTCCGTGGGTGTATTTAAGGCGGAAGTTGATGGTTTCCTGATCGGTCGGGGCATCAAAGGGTATGGCGAGAAGGCAGGTGTACGGGGTCAGCCATGAATGGTGGAGCAGACTCGATGGGCTGAATGGCCTAATCCTGGCCTAATTGTACTGTGTCTGATGGTCTTGCCGTCAAACCCCTCGGAGTACAAACAGAAACCGTCACACTGCCCTCAACGGGGACGTGCATTGTTTGCGTTGACAGCCAGCACAGCCTGAGGGTGCGCTGGGGCAGCTGCCAGGGGCCGCCACGCATTCCAGCGCCAACACAGCGTGTCCGCAACGCTCAGTACAGGCAACGACACGAACAGCGAGACGCCGGGCTCCCCTCTCACTGCGACTCGTCCGAGTGCTGGGTTGTGGACCGGAGGTTTCGATGGGACTCCGGAGCTCCTTGGGGCTTTGCTGGGGTTTGTAGGCTGGGACGGTGGGGCTAGGAGTGCAGGCTGCTGCTCGTGCTTGGGTAGGGGAGGGGGCTTTGTGATTCGAACGTTTTCCTGTCACTCATTCTTCAGGACTTTTTATGTTTCGTGGATGTCTGTGAAAAGTAAGAATTTCAAGCTGTATGCTGAATACATTCTCCATTAAACCACTGAACAAGTTTAAACAGCAAAACAAGCTCCCTCTCTTACCCTCTCTCCCCCCACTCCCAAACCCTCTCCCTCTCTCACCCCCTTCCCCCACTCCCAAACCCACTCCCTCTCTCACCCCCTCTCCCCCCACTCCCAAACCCTCTCCCTCACCCCCTCTCCCCCCACTCCCAAACCCTCTCCCTCCCTCACCCCCTCTCCCCCCACTCCCAAACCCTCTCCCTCTCTCACCCCTTCTTCCCCCACTCCCAAACCCTCTCCCTCCCTCACCCCCTCTCCCCCCACTCCCAACCCTCTCCCTCTCTCACCCCTTCTTCCCCCACTCCCAAACCCTCTCCCTCTCTCACCCCCTCTCCCCCCACTCCCAAACCCTCTCCCTCTCTCACCCCTTCTTCCCCCACTCCCAAACCCTCCCTCTCTCACCCCCTCTCCCCCCACTCCCAAACCCTCTCCCTCTCTCACCCCCTCTCCCCCCACTCCCAAACCCTCTCCCTCTCACCCCCTCTCCCCCCACTCCCAAACCCTCTCCCTCCCTCACCCCCTCTTCCACTCCCTCTCCCTCCCCCTCTGCCTCTCTCACCCCTCTCCCTCTCCCTCTCCCACCCCCTCTCCCATCAACTCTCCCACTCCCTCTCCTACCCCCACTCCCACCCAACCCTCTCTCTCACCCCCCTCCCACTCCCCCACTCCCAACTCCTCTCCCACGCCACTCCTTCCCCTCTCTTCCCCTCCCATCCCCTCTCCCTCACCCTCTCCCCACCCCTCACACACCCCCTTTCACACGCCCTCTCCCAATCTCACCCACGCACTCAGCCTCCAGGCCTTCTGTCCTCGGTCTGAGACCCTCAGGCTCGCAGACATTGCACCTCCTACTTCGGGTTTGCCCCTGAACACTCACCAGTAAGGGGGTTTGACCTTTGGGCCTGCCGTGGGTGTGTGTGGAGAGAGAGGGAGAGAGAGGGGGGGAGAGGGAGAGAGAGGGGGAGGGAGAGTGAGGGAGAGAGAGAGGGAGTGAGAGAGGGAGAGAGAGAGAGGGAGGGGGAGGGAGAGAGTGAGAGAGAGAGAGAGAGGGAGAGAGAGAGGGAGGGGAGGGACAGAGTGAGAGGGAGAGGGGGGAGGGAGAGAGTGAGAGGGAGAGAGAGAGGGAGAGAGAGATGGGGAGAGGGAGAGAGAGGGGGAGTGAGAGAGAGAGGGAGAGAGTGAGAGTGAGAGGGAGTGAGAGAGAGAGGGAGAGAGAGAGAGAGAGAGAGACAGGGTGGATGGGAGGGAAAGGGTGTTGTTTAGCTCTGCGTCTAATGTTCTCGTTGCCTCTGTCGAACACTCCGGGCAATCCATGTTGACACTGGAATGTGTGGCAATACTCGCCGGCTGACCGCTTCACGTCCTCAGGTTGCGCTGGTTTTTAACACAGACGATGCATTTCCCTGGACAGTTCAGTGCGATCTGTGCTGATCGAAAGCAGCTTCCCCGCCTCGCTGGCGCGCCGCAGGGGTGCGTGCTTAGCCCACCGCTCTACTCCCTCTTCAACCCGCGACTCTGTGGTCAGACACGCAGCTCAAAACCGTCTGTAAACTCGCTGGCGATGCCGCCATTGTGGGACGAGAGGACGTACAGGAGCGAGCTAGATCAGCTCGTTGAGTGGTGTGGCAGAGCAACCCTCCACTCAACGTCAGTAAGGCCAAAGAATCGACTGTAGACTTCAGAAAGGGTAAGACCAGGGAACACACACACACACCGGTCCTCATAGCGGAGTGGAGAGTGAGCGATTTCGAGTTCCTGGGAGTCACTATCTTTGAGGATCTGTCTCGACCCAGCGTATCGATATAGCTACGATGAACGGTATATTTCATTTGGTAGGTCACCAAAAACACTTGGAAATTTTGACTGATGTGCCACAGAGTTCAAAATTTATCAGCGGAATCCATACACGTCACACCGTACAACCTTGCGGGCATCCTCAGCAAATCTACAGAACAGTAACTGTAAACAGGATCAGTGAAAGATCAACCAGGGTGCAGAAGAGAACAAACTGTGCAAATGTAAATATAAATAAACAGCAATAAATAACGAGAATGTGAGATCATCAGATATCAAGAGTCCTGAAATGAGTGTAGTTATCCCCTTTTGTTCAGGAGCCTGATGGTTGAGGGGTGGTAACTGTTCCTGAACCTGGTGGTGTGAGTCCTGAGGCTCCTGTACCTTCTACCTGATGGTTGAGGGGTAGTAACTGTTCCTGAACCTGGTGGTGTGAGTCCTGAGGCTCCTGTACCTTCTACCTGATGGTTGAGGGGTAGTAACTGTTCCTGAACCTGGTGGTGCGAGTCCTGAGGTTCCTGTACCTTCTACCTGATGGTTGAGGGGTAGTAACTGTTCCTGAACCTGGTGGTGCGAGTCCTGAGGTTCCTGTACCTTCTACCTGATGGTTGAGGGGTGTTAACTGTTCCTGAACCTGGTGGTGTGAGTCCTGAGGCTCCTGTACCTCCTTCCTGATGGTTGAGGGGTGGTAACTGTTCCTGAACCTGGTGGTGTGAGTCCTGAGGCTCCTGTACCTCCTTCCTGATGGTTGAGGGGTAGTAACTGTTCCTGAACCTGGTGGTGTGGATCCTGAGGCTCCTGTACCTTCTAACTGACGGTTGAGGGGTGGTAACTGTTCCTGAACCTGGTGGTGTGGATCCTGAGGCTCCTGTACCTTCTAACTGACGGTTGAGGGGTGGTAACTGTTCCTGAACCTGGTGGTGCGAGTCCTGAGGCTCCTGTACCTTCTACCTGATGGTTGAGGGGTGGTAACTGTTCCTGAACCTGGTGGTGTGGGTTCTGAGGCTCCTGTACCTTCTACCTGATGGTTGAGGGGTGGTAACTGTTCCTGAACCTGGTGGTGTGGGTCCTGAGGCTCCTGTACCTCCTTCCCGATGGTTGAGGGCTGGTAACTGTTCCTGAACCTGGTGGTGTGAGTCCTGAGGTTCCTGTACCTCCTTCCTGATGGTTGAGGGGTGGTAACTGTTCCTGAACCTGGTGGTGCGAGTCCTGAGGCTCCTGTACCTCCTTCCTGATGGTTGAGGGGTAGTAACTGTTCCTGAACCTGGTGGTGTGAGTCCTGAGGCTCTTGTACCTACTACCTGATGGTTGAGGGGTGGTAACTGTTCCTGAACCTGGTGGTGTGAGTCCTGAGGCTCCTGTACCTCCTTCCTGATGGTTGAGGGGTGGTAACTGTTCCTGAACCTGGTGGTGTGAGTCCTGAGGCTCCTGTACCTTCTACCTGATGGTTGAGGGGTGATAACTGTTCCTGAACCTGGTGGTGTGAGTCCTGAGGCTCCTGTACCTCCTTCCTGATGGTTGAGGGGTGGTAACTGTTCCTGAACCTGGTGGTGTGAGTCCTGAGGCTCCTGTACCTCCTTCCTGATGGTTGAGGGGTGGTAACTGTTCCTGAACCTGGTGGTGTGAGTCCTGAGGCTCCTGTACCTCCTTCCTGATGGTTGAGGGGTAGTAACTGTTCCTGAACCTGGTGGTGTGGATCCTGAGGCTCCTGTACCTTCTACCTGACGGTTGAGGGGTGGTAACTGTTCCTGAACCTGGTGGTGCGAGTCCTGAGGCTCCTGTACCTCCTTCCTGATGGTTGAGGGGTGGTAACTGTTCCTGAATCTGGTGGTGCGAGTCCTGAGGCTCCTGTACCTCCTTCCTGATGGTTGAGGGGTGGTAACTGTTCCTGAACCTGGTGGTGTGAGTCCTGAGGCTCCTGTACCTCCTTCCTGATGGTTGAGGGGTAGTAACTGTTCCTGAACCTGGTGGTGTGAGTCCTGAGGCTCTTGTACCTTCTACCTGATGGTTGAGGGGTAGTAACTGTTCCTGTACCTGGTGGTGTGAGTCCTGAGGCTCTTGTACCTACTACCTGATGGTTGAGGGGTGGTAACTGTTCCTGAACCTGGTGGTGTGAGTCCTGAGGTTCCTGTACCTCCTTCCTGATGGTTGAGGGGTAATAACTGTTCCTGAACCTGGTGGTGCGAGTCCTGAGGCTCCTGTACCTGCTTCCTGATGGTTGAGGGGTGGTAACTGTTCCTGAACCTGGTGGTGTGGGTCCTGAGGCTCCTGTACCTTCTACCTGATGGTTGAGGGGTGGTAACTGTTCCTGAACCTGGTGGTGTGAGTCCTGAGGTTCCTGTACCTCCTTCCTGATGGTTGAGGGGTAGTAACTGTTCCTGAACCTGGTGGTGTGAGTCCTGAGGCTCCTGTACCTCCTTCCTGATGGTTGAGGGGTAGTAACTGTTCCTGAACCTGGTGGTGTGAGTCCTGAGGCTCCTGTACCTCCTTCCTGATGGTTGAGGGGTGGTAACTGTTCCTGAACCTGGTGGTGTGAGTCCTGAGGCTCCTGTACCTGCTTCCTGATGGTTGAGGGGTGGTAACTGTTCCTGAACCTGGTGGTGCGAGTCCTGAGGCTCCTGTACCTCCTTCCTGATGGTTGAGGGGTGGTAACTGTTCCTGAACCTGGTGGTGCGAGTCCTGAGGCTCCTGTACCTTCTACCTGATGGCAGCAGTGAGAAGGGAGCACGGCCTGGGTGGTGGGGATCTCTGATGATGGATGCTGCTTTCCTACGACAGTGTTTCATGTAGATGTGCTCAGTGGTTGGGAGGGCTTTACCCGTGATGTACTAGGCCGAATTCACTGCCTTTTGTAGAGTTTTCTGCTCAAAGGCGTTGATTGTTCCCACACCAGGTCAGCACACAACTGTAGAAGTTTGCCAATGTTTTTGCCACATCTCCGCAGACTCCTGATGAAGTAGAGTTGTTGCTGTGTTTTTCTCGCAATTACATTTGTAAGATGGGTGCAGGACAGGTTTTCTGAGATAGTGACATCCAGGAATTTAAAGTTCCCGGCCCTCTCCACCTCTGATCCTCCGATGAAGACTGGCTCCTGGACCTCTGGTTTCCCTCTCCTGAAGTCTTATTCTGACTGGCTGTATCACTGTCTGGTATGGGGCTACTGCACAGGGTCAAAATAAGCTGCAGAGAGTTGTAAACTCAGCCAGCTCCATCATGGGCACTGGCCTCCGTCGTATCCAGGACATCTTCAAGGAGCGGTGCCTCAGAAAGGCGGCGTCCATCATTAAGGACCCCCATCACCCAGGACGTGCCCTCTTCTCATTGCTGCCATCAGGGAGGAGGTACAGGAGCCTGAAGACACACAATCAGCGATTCAGGAACAACTTCTTCCCCTCTGCCATCAGGGAGGAGGTACAGGAGCCTGAAGACACACACTCAGCGATTCAGGAACGGCTTCTTCCCCTCTGCCATCAGGGAGGGGGTACAGGAGCCTGAAGACACACACTCAGCGATTCAGGAACAGCTTCTTCCCCTCTGCCATCAGGGAGGGGGTACAGGAGCCTGAAGACACACACTTAACGATTCAGGAACAGCTTCTTCCCTTCTGCCATCAGGGAGGAGGTACAGGAGCCTGAAGACACACACTCAACGATTCAGGAACAGCTTCTTCCCCTCTGCCATCAGGGAGGAGGTACAGGAGCCTGAAGGCACACACTCAACGATTCAGGAACAGCTTCTTCCCCTCTGCCATCAGGGAGGAGGTACAGGAGCCTGAAGACACACACTCAGTGATTCAGGAACAGCTTCTTCCCCTCTGCCATCAGGGAGGAGGTACAGGAGCCTGAAGACACACACTCAACGATTCAGGAACAGCTTCTTCCCCTCTGCCATCTGATTTCTCATTTTTTAGAATCTTTTTATTGGTACATAATCTTCTACAACTACAAGATGATACAAAACTTCAACAACTTAATATCTATACAGTTAATAAAACTGAAGAAAATAAAAACTGTAATATATAAAAACGAAAAAAAGAATATGTAAGAGAAAGAAGGGAAGAAAAGAACCCCATCTAACTAGGAAAAAAACCCACTAACTACAAAAAAAAAGACGATTAGGAATCAACCCTCCCTGGAGCAATACGTCTTACCATCCTCTAAATTAATTTTCAGAGCTTTAGAAATTGTAGAAAATTAAGATTTCAAAAATGATTTTAATAAAGAACATGACCAGAACGTATGTGACGAAGTAGCCACTTCAGTTTTACACCTATCGCAGTGATTATCTATACTAGGGAATATTTTAGATAGTCTCTCCTTTGTTAAATAATTTTAAAATGAATTGTGGACAATTTTAAACTGAATTAAACAGTGATTGGCACATATAGAAGAAGAATTTACGCTTTTCAAAACTCGTAACCAATCTTCATTAACAAAGGTCATATTAAGTTCTCTCTCCCAATCTTGTTTAATCTTCAGTGATAGGTTCTCTTTTTGTAACAAGAGTTAATTTTAATTTCTGCTACAGGAACCTCTCACTGAAGAATTCAACTTCAAAATGGTATCCAACAAATCAGATTGTTGCGAATATGGAAAGTTAGGTAAATATTGTTGTAAAAAACGTCTAACCTGAAGATATTGCAGAAAGTGTGTATGAGCGAGAGAATATTTGTTAATTAACTCTTCAAAAGTCATCAATCGACCATCGCAAAATAAATCTGTAAAAGAACGGATCCCTTTATTTCTCCATAGGAGAAAAATGGGATCGGTCATTGAAGGTTTAAGTAAAAAGTTTCAATATAGAAAACTAGACAACTTAAATTGTTTGAAATTAAAAAGATTGTGAAACTGAAACCAAATCCGCAAGGACTGTTTAATAACAGGGTAAAGATTTAAATTTGGAATTTTACAGAGTTGCACAGGTAATGGAGCTCCTAATATTGAAGCTAAATGAAATTGTTTAACAGCTTTTAGTTCCAAATCAACCCAAAGTGGTCTTTTATCGAGCCAATATAGCCAAAAACATAATAGTCTGATATTCACAGCCCAGTAATACAGTCTTAATTAGGAAGTGCAAGTCAACCATCTTTTTTGGATTTTTGTAAATTATACTTAGTAATTCTTGGTCTCTTATTGTTCCACATAAAAGAAGAAATAAGGGAGTCAATTTGATCGAAAATTTTTTTAGTTAAAAAGAGGTTTTGGAAAATATATAAAAACTAGGTAAAATCATCACGGCATGGAAACGGCCTATTAAAAAGGCCTATTAAAAAGGCCCTGAGGAATCAATTCCTAATCCTAATCTTTTGGAAACACTAAAAAACTTTGGTAAGTTTTCAGGAGATATAAACTTAACTTGAAGAAAAGTGAATTGTTCCCATTAAATGCCTCCGTTTTTATATATAATGATATTCCTTTTAGAATTGTTAATACTTATAAATATTTAGGTATTATAATCACTAAAAGATATGAAGATGTTTATAAATATAGTTCCTTTAACAGACTCCATGAAACAACTATTTTCTAGATGGAATCCACTTACTCTCTCTTTAATAGGCTGCCATCTGATTTCTGAATGGACACTGAACCCGTGAACACTACCTCGTTATATCGCGTATTGCGTTGTGCTGCTGTCGTAACGTTAAGAAATGTCACGGCCGGATGTTAACCCTGACTGTGACTCTGATTCAGTCCTCCCGATGGACAAGTCCGAATCGGAATCTTCACTTCCCGTGCTGGTTGGCGTTCTGGGATAGGAGATCCACCGCCAGGCGAGTGGGGGTGGGGGTGGGGGCGGGACCTGTTTCCTGAGGGCCGTGCGATCTTTGTCCGTCCACGTACACCCGCGATCTGTGGCTGGCTGATCTTTCTTTGTGCCCTCCGGGGGAATTGGTGATGGTACGGAAGGTGGGCGTGTTATACTTGTGGGTGGCGGGGTGGAGGTGCGTCTCTACCAGGGGAGGCGTGAGGCGCTCCTTCCCTCCGCCAGCCTGCAGGTCACCCTTGGGCAAGGTGTAGCCCCTGCTTAGCCTCTTAACCCCACCCCCCCCCCCCCCCGCCATCAGGGTCACATGAATCCAGGTGAACAGACGTTGAACGGTCGGTTTGCGGGTGCAGCCGGCTATCAAGAAGGGAAATGCGATGTCGGCCTTCATTGCTAAAGGGATTGAATTTGACAGTAGGGAGGTCATGCTGCGACTGTACAGGGTACTGGTGAGGCTGCACCTGGAGTACTGTGTGCGGTTCTGGTCTCCTGACTCGAGGAAGGATATACTGGCTTTGGAGGCGGTGCAGAGGTGGTTCACCAGGTTGACTCCAGAGATGAGGGGGTTAACCTATGAGGAGAGATTGAATCGCCTGGGACTGTACTCGCTGGAATTCAGAAGAATGAGAGGAGATCTTATAGAAACATATAAAATTATGAAAGGGATGGATAAGATAGAGGCAGGAAAGTCGTTTGCACTGGTCGGTGAGACTAGAACTCGGAAGGATGAGAGGAGTGGATAAGATTGAGGCAGGAAAGTTGTTTCCACTGGGAGGTGAGACTAGAACGAGGGGACAAAGCCTCAAGATTCGGGGGAGTAGATTTAGGATGGAGATGAGGAGGAACTGCTTTTCCCAGAGAGTGGTGAATCTGTGGGATTCTCTGCCCAATGAAGCAGTGCAGGCTGCCTCAGTAAATATATTTAAGACAAGGTTGGATAGATTTTTGCAGAGTAGGGGAATTGAGGGTTGTGGGGAAAAGGCAGGTAGGTGGAGATGAGTCCGTGGCCAGATCAGCCATGATCTTAGTGAACGGCGGGGCAGACTCGACGGGCCGAATGGCCGACTCCTGCTCCTGTTTCTTGTGTTTGTATGTTGTACGAGCAGCCGGTGTAGATCACAAGTCCTGGTTACGCGACCACGGACGCCAGGCAGACAATCTCCGAGGAGTATCGATAACGGCTGGGCTCACCCATCCTGTAAAGTCACTTACAGAAGAAGGCAATGGCAAACCATTTCTGTAGAAATATTTGCAAAGAACAATCATGATCTTGGAAAGACCACGGTCAACAACGTTGTACAACACCGTGTGTAACAAATGAACAAATTAGACATGAGGTTAGACCAGCAGATTCACGACCCCACCCCGCTTGTTTTGAGCGGTGTCCTGTGGGATTTGACAGGGACCTCCCTTGCTCTCTCCCAGGAGTGCCGGGAAAAGCACACAAAACGCTGGAGGAACTCAGCAGGTCGGGCAGCATCTACGGAGGGGGGTGAGCAGTCAATGTTTCAGGCCAAGACCTTTCGTTTGGTCTGGAAAGAAAGGGGACAGAAGCCAGAATAAGAAGCTGGGAGGGGAGGGGAAGAAGTACAAGCTGGAATGCGAAAGGTGAGACCGGGTGGAGGGGTGGGGAACGATGAAGGAACAAGCTGGAATGTGATAGGTGAGACCGGGTGGGATGAAGTAACAAGCTGGGAGGTGATAGGTGGAGAAAGGTAAAGGCCTGAAGAAGAAGGAATCCGATAGGACCATGGGAGGTGAGAAGAAGAGAAGGGGCGGGGATTGGGGGACGGAAAGAGTGAGAACGGGAGGTGGGGGAGAAATCGATGTTCGCGCCGTCAGGTTGGAGGCTCCCCAGGTGGAATATGAGGTGGTGTTACTCCAACTTGAGAAGAGAAGGGGAAAGAAAGGAGTTAGAATGGGGGATGGACAAAGACAGAAGGCAAATTGTGGGAATTTAGAGAAATCCGTGATCATGGGAGAAGGCTTGCCTGAGAGATACTGATGATTGGGCGGCAAGTGAACATCGATATGTGTGTGTGTGTGTGTGTGTGTGTGTGTGTGTGTGTGTGTGTGTGTGTGTGTGTGTGTGTGTGTGAGTGTGTGTGTGTGTGAGTGAGTGAGTGTGTTTATATGTGTGAGTTTGTGTGAGTGTGCGTGTGAGTGTGACTATATGTGAGTGTGCGTGTGAGTGTGTGTGTGAGTGAGTGTGTTTATATGTGTGAGTTTGTGTGAGTGTGCGTGTGAGTGTGACTATATGTGAGTGTGCGTGTGAGTGTGTGTGTGAGTGAGTGTGTTTATATGTGTGAGTTTGTGTGAGTGTGCGTGTGAGTGTGACTATATGTGAGTGTGCGTGTGAGTGTGTGTGTGAGTGAGTGAGTGTGAATGTGAGTGTGTGTGTGAGTGAGTGAGTGTGTTTATATGTGTGAGTTTGTGTGAGTGAGTGTGTGTGAATGTGTGTGTGTGTGTGTGAGAGAGAGAGGGGCTTACACACCTTGGACTATGAAATGTCGAAGCACAAACAACGCGAGCTACTCGCCCAGCACAACAATGGGAGGAAGCCGAGCAGGGCTCCAAGGGGAAGTAAACCAAGCCGAGCGAGCACTTTAAATAACGCTGCCTTTGTGTGAGCGGCCGCCCGTCCTCTCTCGGAGCGCGCTACAGAAATAGACCTGGGATCGTCCGAGGTGGAAGCCGCCTGGGGGGGGGGATGGGAAGCCCGCCTGGGGCCTGTCGAACGCGGAGGGGACCTCTTCGGCTTTCCAACTTGCCACAAGGCTGGTTCAGATGACTACTTGCGCAAAATTCCCACTTCCCATCAATCACACCCTGGGGTGGGAGCATGGAAGAGGTGCTGAGTAACGTCCATAAGATGTAAGAGCAGAACTAGGCCATTCAGCCCATCGAATCTGCTGGTTTGTTTTCCCTCTCACGCCTTCTCCGCATAACCTTTGACCCCCTGACCAATCACCTCCGCTTTAAATAGCACCCAATGACGGCCTCCACAGCCATCTGAATTCACCACCCTCTGGCTGAGGAAATTCCTCCTCATCTCCGTTCTGAGGCTGAGTCCCGTCAAACTGTCGAGCCCAACCCCCAACTATTTACAGCAAAGACACTCGTCATCTCGTTAACGGGAGGAAATCTGCAGACGCTGGAAATCCACGGCAGCGCACACAAAACGCCGGAGGAACTCAGCAGGCCCGGCAGCGACTGTGCACAAGAGCGAACGGTCGACGTTTCGGGACCAGACCCTCCGTCGGGACGCAGTCGCAGGCGAGCTGCCTGACCGGTGCTTTGCAATTCGGCGCCTGTTAGCCCGGCGGTGGAGCCTGAGGTGCAGGTGGCAGAAGCCGAGAAAGGGAAGAAAATAACAGGATCGGAGTTAAAAATAGCAGCCTCCCTGGGGGGAGAAAAACCACGTCGAATTTCTCTGGTTGCTGAGCCAGTTTCTGATTGTGTCGGAGGTGTGTGTGTCTGTGTAAAAGCAAATCCACGAGCTCCGACAGCCCACGGGCCTGTCAAAGTGAGGCAGGAACCGACTGCTTTTGTCTGGTTTGACCTCTGACCTCCCTCCGCTGAACAGCAGACCTACTTCCCTCCTCCCCCAACCCTGCCAGCCATGACTCTGTTCACTCGCTTCCCCTTCACTTCCTGTTGTAAATTCCTTTGTCCCTGCGGCTCGGGAGGCCTCTGCGACAATCGGGCCCTGGCTGGAGCAGTGAAACCTCTTTTTTTTAAAAAGACAGAGGGCTCCTATGGCACCTTCCGGACGCGCCTACCCCGATACATCCCCGAGACTTTCCCGGCCATTTCGCCGGAATTCCGTCACAGCCGGGTGAAACTCGGGGTGGGAGGACACCACGCAAAATGCTGGGGGATCTCACAGTCAAAGTGAAAGATCATTATCAGAGTACGTACATGACACCTCTCACAACCCCGGGGTTCATTTCCCCGCGGGCATCCTCAGGAAACCTATAGAGTAGTAACTGTAAGCAGGATCAGTGAAAGATCAACCAGGGTGCAGAAGAGAACAAACTGTGCAAATGTAAACATAAATAAATAGCGATAAGTAACGAGAACATGAGATAAAGAGTCCTTAAAGTGAGATCGAAACAACTCCGTTAGGTGAAAGGCCCAAATCCAGCCACACGATCAATTAACATAACAACCGGTGTTGCACGCAAAACACTGGTGGCACTCAGCAGGCCAGGCAGCGTCTGTAGGGAAGAAGTACAGTCGACGTTTCGGGCCAAGACCCTTCGTCAGGACAGGTGTACGCCTTTGGAACGCTCAGAGGAAACCCCAAGCGGTGACGGGGGGGGGGGGTGGTGGGGTGTGGGGGGAACGCGTGCAATCTCTTTACATCCCAAGGCGGGAATTGAACCCAGGTCGCTGGCGCCATGTTTGAGATGTACCTGTGGCGAGAGCGGGGCCTGAGCGGAGCAAAGTTAGTTGAGGGGTTTCCTTGGTCGGCGGGTCTTTTAATGCGGCAACGTATAAGCAGTGGCCGCTTTATTAGGTACCCCCCCGTACACCTTGTTGATGCAAGTATCTTATCAGCCAATCACGTGGCAGCATCGCAGCGCCTGAAAGCACGCAGACGTGGCCAAGAGGCTCAGTTGTTGGTCAGACTAAACATTAGGGTGTGGGAAGAGATGTGATCTAAGTGACTTTAATTGTTGGCGCCAGATAGGGTGGTTTGAGTATCTCAGAAACTGCTGATCTCAATAGGCAATAGGTGCAGGAGTAGGCCATTCGGCCCTTCGAGCCAGCACCGCCATTCACTGTGATCGTGGCTGATCACCCACAATCAGTACCCTGTTCCTGCCCTCTCCCCACATCCCTCGACTCCGCTATCTTTAAGAGCTCCATCTAACTCTTTCTTGAAAGCATCCAGAGAATTGGCCTCCACTGCCTTCTGAGGCAGAGCATTCCACAGATCAACAACTCTCTGGGTGAAAAAGTTTTTCCTCAGCTCTGTTCTAAATGGCCTACCCCTTATTCTTAAACTGTGGCCTCTGGTTCTGGACTCCCCCATCAGCGGGAACATGTTTCCTGCCTCCAGTGTGTCCAACCCCTTAATAATCTTACATGTTTCAATCAGATGTAACCCCCTGGGTCGCCTCAGGCTCGCTCAGCTCATTCTCGTCTAGGGGAAGCAGCCTTCAGCCCCGCCAAACTGGGTAATCAGCTGGTGTGGATGCTGTGTGATGTCCCCGCCTCGCCCAAAACCAGACAGTACACCATATGCGATTAAATGAGTACAATTTATAAAGGTTACTATAACTAAGTGATTAATAACGATACAGTATATATGAAGAGAAAATTAAAGAAAAGGCGCCAAACTTATCAAAGTCCAAACCACTTCGTGCACAGCCGTTGGAGCTCAATTACTGAAGTCTTCTGGCCACCATTCACTCCCCTCCGAACTCCTCGACTCGCAGCTCAGGACCCTCCGAACTCCTCGACTCTCCAAACAGCTCAGGACCCTCCGAGTGGTCAACCAAGCACATCTAGCTTCATCCCCCCCTCCTCGGAGAATCTCCCGGCCTCGGACCCCCCTTTGGGGTCCGATCCTCACCCAGCTTAGAGCATTGCGTCCTCACTCTCGACCACCTCGCGCCGATCTGCCCAAAAGCCCGTCAACAAAAGCTTACAGACTCAGAAGAAAGAACATTAATCCCCATTTGGTTTACAAAGGAATACCATTCTCGTTATCAGTAAATTAGCATTCCTGCTAGTTAACAAAAAGAAGAAACCCTCTTTACACAGATGCCCTCTCATCCTTCTAAATTCCAGTGTATACAAGCCCAGTCGCTCCAATCTTTCAACATATGACAGTCCCACCATCCCGGGAATTAACCTCGGGAACCTACGCTGCACTCCCTCAATAGCAAGAATGTCCGGCCTCAGATCTGGTGACCAAATTTGTCTATTGTAACTCAGATAACCACGTTGGAGTGTGCAGAAGAGCATCTCTGAATGCACAGCCCGTCGCACCTCGAGGCAGAAGACCGCAAGCATACTTCCTGCACCTCATAAAGCTGCCAACAGACTGTTGAGCGGCTGACCCCCCCCCCCCCCCGCCCCGCCCGGTGTCAAGTTCCCACTCTCTTCCGCCCAGACTCCTTTAACCGCTACCCTCTCGGCCTGCGCCTGGGTGGGAGGAGGGGGAGGGGAGGACGGCGGGCCAGTTAACCCTCCCCTCTCGGGGCCCGGCCCTGTCTAGTGGTCAGGGCAGGAAGCATGGGAAGGGCGTCACGCCGAGACCGTTGCCGGGGACGCTCCTCTCGAGTCTGCCGGCCTAGCCAAGCCTGTCGCCTCGCGGAGAGTTCTGTTTGTCGGAATCGGGTTCAATACCGCCGGCGTGAGGCTCGTTAACTCTGCGGCAGCAGTTCAATGCAGAAAAATACTGAACTACAGCCAGCCTGTTAAATGGTTAAATAAGTGGTGCACGGACAGAAATTTTAAAAAAAGCGGTGAGGTAGTGTTCACGGGCTCAGCGTCCATTCAGAAATCGGACGGCTGAGGGGAAGAAGCTGTTCCTGAATCGTTGAGTGTGTGTCTTCAGGCTCCTGTACCTCCTCCCTGATGGCGGAGGGGAAGAAGTTGTTCCTGAATCGCTGAGTGTGTGTCTTCGGGCTCCTGTACCTCCTCCCTGATGGCAGAGGGGAAGAAGCTGTTCCTGAATCGCTGAGTGTGTGTCTTCAGGCTCCTGTACCTCCTCCCTGATGGCAGAGGGGAAGAAGCTGTTCCTGAATCGCTGAGTGTGTGTCTTCAGGCTCCTGTACCTCCTCCCTGATGGTAACAGTGAGAAAAGGGCATGCCCTGGGTGCTGGAGATCCTTAATAATGAACTCTGCCTTTCTGAGAAGATGTCCTGGGTACTTTGTAGGCTAGATGGAGCCGACTAGATTTACAACCTTCTGCAGTTTCTTCCGGTCTTGTGCAGTAGCCCCTCCGTACCAGACAGTGATGCAGCCTGTCAGAATGCTCTCCACGGTACAACTATAGAAGTTTTTGAGTGTATTTGTTGACATACCCAATCTCTTCAAACTCCTAATGTAGTCACTGTCTTGCCTTCTTTATAACTGCATCAATATGTTGGGGCCAGGTTAGATCCTCAGAGATCCTGACACCCAGGAACTTGAAGCTGCTCACTCTCTCCACTTCTGATCCCTCTGTGAGGATAGGTGTGTGTTCCTTCGTCTTACCCTTCCCGAAGTCCACAATCAGCTCTTTCGTCTTACTGACGGTGAGTGCCAGGTTGTTGCTGTGACACCACTCCACTAGCTGGCATATCTCACTCCTGCACGCCCTCTTGTCACCACCCGAGATTCCACCAACAATGGTTGTACCGTCAGCAAATTTGTAGATGGTATTTGAGTTATGCCTAGCCACACCATCATGTGTATACAGAGAGTAGAGCAGTGGGCTAAACACACACTCCCGAGGTGCACCAGTGTTGATTGTCAGCGAGGAGGAGATGTTATCACCAATCCGCATAGACTGTGGTCTTCCTGTTAGGAAGTCGAGGATCCAATTGCAGAGGGAGGTACAGAGGCCCAGACTCTGTAATTTATCAATCAGGGTTGTGGGAATGATGGCATTAAATACTGAGCTATAGTCCATGAACAGCATGCTGACATAGGTGTTTGTGTTGTCCAGGTGGTCTACAGTCGTGTGAAGAGCCAGTGAGTTTGATTTTGCCGTTAACCTATTGTGGCGACAGGCTAATTGCAGTGGGTCCAGATCCTCGCTGAGGCAGGAGTTCAGTCTCATCATAACCAACCTCTCAAAGCATTTCATCACTGTAGATGCGAATGCTACTGCAGTACACGATACTACACATAACACACAATAATTTATTAAAGTAATGATTAAACCTATTGATGGATTATACGTAAATAAATGGAGTAAAGTGCATTAATATTAAATATTGTCAGGTACGGAACAGATTAACCGGTGACACTTGGAATGCGATGTGTCAGGGAGTTCAGAAGCCTGACGGCCTGAGGGAAGAAACTGTTTCCCATCCTGACCGTTGTCTTTATGCATCGGAGTCTCCTGCCCGATGGTAGAAAGTCAGAGAGGATGCTGGATGGACGGGTGGGATCCTGGATAATACTAAGGGCCCCGCGTACGCAGCGCTCCTGATAAATGTCCCCGATGGACGGTAGGGAGACCCCTGTGATCATCTCGGCCGTTCTCACAGTCCTTTGTAGGGACACCACGCGTTGACAGGCCTTCTCGTCCCAAAGTGCCCGCGTCGCCACCAATTCATCTACTGACCTATCCGTCTGTGGAACGCGGGACGCGAGCGGAGCACCCAGGGGGGAGGGGGGAACAGACGTGGTCATGGAGAGGACACCCCTCCCTACAGAGGGGGGGTGGCGCGGTGTAAGTGTTACGCTGACCGTGTCCTAACCAAGTGCAGCTGAACCGTCGCCCGCACGCGTTCCTGTCAAAGCCCAGCCCGCTGCCTCTGCGTCCTCCTGCAGGCAGTCCTACAACCTTCCAAACTGGCGAATACCGGGGGGATGTAATTTTAAGTTGATTGGAGGCATGACATCCTAAACTTGGAGAAACTTCTGTAGATGTGCAGTGGAGAGTGTCTTGATGGGATGGGAGCACCAATGCCCTGGAACGGAAAATCCCACAGAAGGTAGTGGATTCAGCCCAGTCCACCGAGGGTGAAGCCCTCCCCACCATTCAGCACGTCTACGTGTTGTCGCAGGAAAGCAGCATCCATCATCAGAGATCCCCACCACCCAGGCCGTGCTCTCTTCTCACTGCTGCTGTCAGGTAGAAAGTACAGGAGCCTCAGGACTCGCACCACCAGGTTCAGGAACAGTTACTACCCCTCAACCATCAGGTAGAAAGTACAGGAGCCTCAGGACTCACACCACTAGGTTCAGGAACAGTTACAACCCCTCAACCATCAGGAAGGAGGTACAGGAGCCTCAGGACTCGCACTACCACATTCAGGAACAGTTACCACCCCTCAACCATCAGGTAGAAGGTACAGGAGCCTCAGGACTC
The DNA here is from genome assembly GCF_030144855.1 of Hypanus sabinus. Taxonomy (NCBI): domain Eukaryota; kingdom Metazoa; phylum Chordata; class Chondrichthyes; order Myliobatiformes; family Dasyatidae; genus Hypanus; species Hypanus sabinus. Next base: position 26,459,281 of record NC_082736.1, on the reverse strand, counting down.
ACACCACCAGGTTCAGGAACAGTTACCACCCCTCAACCATCAGGTAGAAGGTACAGGAGCCTCAGGACTCGCACCACCAGGTTCAGGAACAGTTACCACCCCTCAACCATCAGGTAGAAGGTACAGGAGCCTCAGGACTCACACCACCAGGTTCAGGAACAGTTACCACCCCTCAACCATCAGGTAGAAGGTACAGGGGCCTCAGGAATCACACCACCAGGTTCAGGAACAGTTACCACCCCTCAACCATCAGGTAGAAGGTACAGGGGCCTCAGGAATCACACCACCAGGTTCAGGAACAGTTACCACCCCTCAACCATCAGGTAGAAGGTACAGGAGCCTCAGGACTCACACCACCAGGTTCAGGAACAGTTACTACCCCTCAACCATCAGGTAGAAGGTACAGGAGCCTCAGGACTCACACCACCAGGTTCAGGAACAGTTACTACCCCTCAACCATCAGGTAGAAGGTACAGGAGCCTCAGGACTCACACCACCAGGTCCAGGAACAGTTACCACCCCTCAACCATCAGGAAGGAGGTACAGGAGCCTCAGGACTCATACCACCAGGTTCAGGAACAGTTACCACCCCTACACCTGTTCATTAATGCAAATGTCTGATCGGCCAATCATGTGGCAGCGACTCAACGCACAAAAGCAGGCCGGCACAGTCAAGGGGTTCAGCCGTCGTTCAGACCGAATGTCAGAACGGGGGAGAAGCGAGACTTTGGTTGTCGGTGCCAGATGGGGTGGTTTGAGTATCTCAGAAACCGCTGATCTCCCGGGGTTTCCAAGCACACCAGTCTCCAGAGCAGGGGGTTCGCAATCCGGGGCAAGAGAAAGGGTCGGGAACCCGGCTCTGGAGTTCACCGGGAACGGTGCGGAGAGCGGTTCTGCGGGCGAAAGTGCCCTGGCAACGCGGGAGTTCGGGGGGGGGGGGGGCCAGGGGGGAGTGGCCAGACTCGGTCAAGCTGACAGGAAGGCCGCGCGTAGCAACAGCGGGGCGCGGCACAGCATCTGCGAACACGCAAGCACGCCGGAGCTCGGAGTGGATCACGGACGTACACTCGGTGGCCGCTTCATCAGGTGTAGGAGGCATGCAAAAAAAAAATGGCCGCCGAACGTATGGGCTATGTCCTTGTTTCTGGAATTGTGGAAAATCCAGATTTCATTTCTCTGTTTGGACATCGGTGCTTTAACCTGGAGATCCAGAATCCCCCTCCCTCAGACCTTCGCCTCTCCTCTTCTTTAAGGTGCTACATTAATCTTACCTTTATAACCAAAGTTTTGACGTCAAATTTTCACTTTGCAGTTTTCCTGTGAAGCTAATCAGTTTATGTACGTATTTTGTTACCAGCCAAACACCAGCACATCTGCACGCGACTAGAAACGGTGGTGAGAGAGCAGGTGCCCTGCGTAGACCGCAGCCCAACAAGGAAACGCAGCATAGTGGGCATAGCAGAGGGTCGAAGCCCAGAGTTCTAGTTCCCTTTAGAACGGAGATGAGGGGGAATCTCTTTAGCCAGAGGGTGGCGAGTCGGTGGAGTTCTGTGGGGGCACGAGTCATCGGGCAATGTGGCATGGCTCCAGGCTGGAGTTGGTGCCCTCCCAGAGTTCGCTCGGCACAGGACCAGCTCTATGGCGGTTAGCCGCTGATTTCTGAGCCCTTCAATGGACTCAGGGTCTGGACTGTATCTCTTTTGGTGTATTTTCAATTGTCCCTGGCTTGCTCCCTCGTAGATACGAGGAGTAGGCCTCGAGCCACGGCCTCGCCTGCTCGCAGCCATCAGGAGAAGATGGTGCGCCCCACCGGGTGGGGAGTGCGCAGTGCGACATGGCGTTCAGGCTGGGGTTGGTGCTGCCCCCTGGTGTTCACTCAACAGAAGACAAGCTCTGCTGTGCTCGGGTGCAGGTTTCTGCCGCATTGAATATCTCGAGTTTGGACTCTTCCCGTATCTTCCTGACTCCTTTACGTGACCCTGAGACCAGAGCAGAATTAGACCATTTGGCCCATCAAGTCTGCTGCTCCATTTCATCCTGGCTGGTCCATTTTCCCTCTCAGCCCCAGTCTCCTGCCTTCTCCCTGTGTCCCTTCATGCCCTGATCGGTCACAAATCTGTCAACCTCTGCCTTAAATGTACATAAAGACTTGGCCTCAAAGGGTGCCTGTGGCAAAGAATTCCTCAGATTCACGGCTCTCCGGCTGAGGAAATTCCTCCCCATCCCTGTTCTAAAAGGATGCCCCTCTATTCTGAGGCTGTGTCCTCTGGTCCTAGACTCCCCCACTATAGGAAACATCCTCTCCACATCCACTCTACCTGTGTCCTCTGGTCCTAGACTCCCCCAGTACAGGAAACATCCTCTCCACATCCACTCTACCTGTGTCCTCTGGTCCTAGATTTCCCCCACCGCAGGAAACATCCTCTCCACATACACTCTATCTGTGTCCTCTGGTCCTAGACTCCACCACTATAGGAAACATCCTCTCCACATCCACTCTATCTGTGTCCTCTGGTCCTAGACTCCCCCACCACAGGAAACATCCTCTCCACATCCACTCTATCTGTGCCCTCTGGTCCTAGACTCCACCACTATAGGAAACATCCTCTCCACATCCACTCTATCTGTGTCCTCTGGTCCTAGACTCCCCCACCACAGGAAACATCCTCTCCACATCCACTCTATCTGTGTCCTCTGGTCCTAGACTCCCCCACTATAGGAAACATCCTCTCCACATCCACTCTACCTGTGTCCTCTGGTCCTAGATTTCCCCCACCGCAGGAAACATCCTCTCCACATCCACTCTATCTGTGTCCTCTGGTCCTAGACTCCCCCTCTATAGGAAACATCCTCTCCACATCCACTCTATCTGTGCCCTCTGGTCCTAGACTCCCCCACTATAGGAAACATCCTCTCCACATCCACTCTATCTGTGCCCTCTGGTCCTAGACTCCCCCACTATAGGAAACATCCTCTCCACATCCACTCTATCTGTGTCCTCTGGTCCTAGACTCCCCCACTACAGGAAACATCCTCTCCACACCCACTCTATCAAAGCCTTTCACCATTTGACAGGTTTCAATTATGTCAGCCCTCAGTCTTCTGAATTTGAGTGAACACAGGCCCAGAGCCGTCAAACGCGCTTCAAATGACAAGCCGTTCAATCGCGGAATCATTTTTGTGAATCCTCTCCAGTGTCAGCACATCCTTTCTAAGATTAGGGACCTAAACCTGCTCACAACAAATGAGGCCTCACCAGGACTTTATAAAGCCTCAACATTACATCTTTGCTTTTATATTCTTGCCCTCTTGAAACGAATGCTGACATTGCATTTGCCTTCCTCACCACAAATTCAACCTGCAAATTAACCTTCAGGGAATCCTGCACAAGCACTCCCAAATCCCTTTACACCTCATATTTTTGTATTTTCTCTCCGGTTAAAAAATAGTCAACCCTTTCATTTCTTCTACTAAAGTGTCTGACCGTACACTTTCCCCACACTGTATTCCACCTGCCATTTATTTACCATTCTCCCAATCTGTCTGAATCCTTCTGTGGCCTCTCTTCTTCCTCAAAACTACCTGCCCCTCCGCCTATCTTCACATTGCCTGTAAACTTTGCAACAGAGCCACCAATTCCAATATCCAAACGACTGACACGTGAAAAGAATCGGTCCCAACGCAGACCCCTGTCGAATGCCGCTAACCGTCGACAACCGGCCAGAGAGGGGCTCCCTTTACTCCATAATTTTGCCTCCTGCCAGTCAGCCACGCTTATCCGTTCCAGAATCTTTCCTGTGATACCAGGGGCTCCTAGTTTGCTCAGCAGCCCCCTGCGTGTGACATTGTCAAGAAACTTCTGAAATTCCACGTACATAACATCAACCGATTCCCCTTTGTCTATCCTGCTTGATATTTCTCCAAAGAATTCCAAAAGATTTATCAGGCAAGATTTTCCCTTGAGGAAACCGTGCTGACTATGGCCTATTTTATCACTCCATGTACCCTGAGACCTCATCCTTAATAATCTGCTCCAATATTTTCCCAACCACTGACTAACTGGCCTATAGTTCCCTTTCTTCATCCTCTCTCTCTCCTTGAAGAGTGAAGTGACATTTGCAGTTTTTCCAGTCTTCCGGAACCGTTCCAGAATCTAGCGATTCTTGAAAGATCATTTACTAATGCTCCCGCAATCTCTTCAGCCTCCTCGTTCAGAACCCTGGGGTCTACATCACCTGGTCCAGGTGACTTGTCTACCTTTGGACCTTTCAGTTTCCCAAGAACCTTCTCTCTTCACACACTTCATGCCCCCAATGCCTGGAACTTCCACCATGCTGCCAGTGTCTTCCACAGCAAACTACTTATCCCATTCTTCCGCCGTTCCCTTGTCCCCCATTACTACCTCCAGCATTATTTTCCAGCAGTCCGATATCATCTCACCTCTCCTTCACACTGTATACATCTGGAGAAACTTTTGGTTTCCTCTTTAATATTCATTGGCTAACTTACTTTTGTATTCCATCTTTACCTTCTTCGTGACTTTGTTGTTGGGTCCTGTTGGTTTTTAAAAGCTTCCCAACCCTCTAACTTAACCGTTAATTTAGCGGGATAATGGCCAAACTCGGGCAAATTGATAGACGACTCGTTGGTGCGCTCAGGTTGGGCTGAGGGACCTATTTCTGTGCTTGAAGGGAGGCGATTGTCATAAAAGCATTGAAATACACGGCTTGGCAAACTGGATACGGGGAGGAGGGGTTTCTGCAAACTGAGGAACCCAGAACAGAGGCCACAGCCTTAGAATAAGGAGGCCATCTGGAACGCGAGGAGAAATCCTCCCATTCAAAATGGCGGTGGAGCCCTTTTGGATTCTCAACCAAGGTTGTGGGAAGTCACCGTAGCAACGGTGCTATAGGCCGGAACAGGCCCTTCCGGCCTAAGGAGCGGAACCACCCAGCCCCTCCGCCAATTTCAACCCAACCTACGAACCAATTAACCTACGAACTGGTACGTCTTCAGACTGCACCGAAGTTCAAAGTTCATTCCCGCCGCCACCCGTAAGGAGTTCGTACGTTCCCCCCCCCCCCCCCCCCCCCCGATCGTGTGGGTTTCCTCCGGGTGCTCCGGTTTCCTCCCACAGCCAGTTGGCGGGTTAACCGGTGGTTGTAAATTAGGCAGGGGTGAAATCGGGGGTTTGCTGGGCAGCCCGGATCAAAGGGCCGGAAGGGCTCGTTCCCCAAGTAAGTAACGGTCAGAGAACAACTTCATTCCATTTGGAGAGTTTCTGGGTACTCGGCGAACCAGCAGATGTGGAAAACGGAACTGAGACAGAAGGTCAGCCTTAACATTGACGGTCAGATATCACTGGCAAGTGTGGCGGAATTTGTTGTCTTTGTGGCAGCAGAACGATGCAATAGGTGACAACAGGGAAAAAGAACCAGGAATAACAATCACTGTATAAATATAAATGAATGTATGGAATAGTTAAATCAGTAGTGCAAAATTAGAAATAAAGAAGTAGTGGGGTAATGTTCATGGGTTCAACGTCCATTCAGAAATCGGACGGCAGAGGGGAAGAAGCTGTTCCTGAATCACTGAGTGTGTGTCTTCAGGCTCCTGTACCTCCTCCCTGATGGCAGAGGGGAAGAAGCTGTTCCTGAATCACTGAGTGTGTGTCTTCAGGCTCCTGTACCTCCTCCCTGATGGCAGAGGGGAAGAAGCTGTTCCTGAATCGTTGAGTGTGTGTCTTCAGGCTCCTGTACCTCCTCCCTGATGGCAGAGGGGAAGAAGCTGTTCCTGAATTGCTGAGTGTGTGTCTTCAGGCTCCTGTACCCCCTCCCTGATGGCAGAGGGGAAGAAGCTGTTCCTGAATCGTTGGTGTGTGTCTTCAGGCTCCTGTACCTCCTCCCTGATGGCAGAGGGGAAGAAGCTGTTCCTGAATCGCTGAGTGTGTGTCTTCAGGCTCCTGTACCTCCTCCCTGATGGCAGAGGGGAAGAAGCTGTTCCTGAATCACTGAGTGTGTGTCTTCAGGCTCCTGTACCTCCTCCCTGATGGCAGAGGGGAAGAAGCTGTTCCTGAATCATTGAGTGTGTGTCTTAGGCTCCTGTACCTCCTCCCTGATGGCAGAGGGGAAGAAGCTGTTCCTGAATCGTTGAGTGTGTGTCTTAGGCTCCTGTACCCCCTCCCTGATGGCAGAGGGGAAGAAGCTGTTCCTGAATCACTGAGTGTGTGTCTTCAGGCTCCTGTACCTCCTCCCTGATGGCAGAGGGGAAGAAGCTGTTCCTGAATCGTTGAGTGTGTGTCTTCAGGCTCCTGTACCTCCTCCCTGATGGCAGAGGGGAAGAAGCTGTTCCTGAATTGCTGAGTGTGTGTCTTCAGGCTCCTGTACCCCCTCCCTGATGGCAGAGGGGAAGAAGCTGTTCCTGAATCGTTGGTGTGTGTCTTCAGGCTCCTGTACCTCCTCCCTGATGGCAGAGGGGAAGAAGCTGTTCCTGAATCGCTGAGTGTGTGTCTTCAGGCTCCTGTACCTCCTCCCTGATGGCAGAGGGGAAGAAGCTGTTCCTGAATCACTGAGTGTGTGTCTTCAGGCTCCTGTACCTCCTCCCTGATGGCAGAGGGGAAGAAGCTGTTCCTGAATCATTGAGTGTGTGTCTTAGGCTCCTGTACCTCCTCCCTGATGGCAGAGGGGAAGAAGCTGTTCCTGAATCGTTGAGTGTGTGTCTTAGGCTCCTGTACCCCCTCCCTGATGGCAGAGGGGAAGAAGCTGTTCCTGAATCGTTGAGTGTGTGTCTTAGGCTCCTGTACCCCCTCCCTGATGGCAGAGGGGAAGAAGCTGTTCCTGAATCGTTGAGTGTGTGTCTTCAGGCTCCTGTACCACCTCCCTGATGGCAAAGGGGAAGAAGCTGTTCCTGAATCGTTGAGTGTGTGTCTTCAGGCTCCTGTACCTCCTCCCTGATGGCAGAGGGGAAGAAGCTGTTCCTGAATCGTTGAGTGTGTGTCTTCAGGCTCCTGTACCCCCTCCCTGGTGGTAACAGTGAGAAAAGGGCATGTCCTGGGTGCTGGGGGTCCTTAATAATGGACACTGCCTTTCTGAGACACCGCTCCCTGAAGATGTCCTGGGTACTTTGTAGGCTAGTGCCCAAGATGGAGCCGACTGAGTTTACGTCAAGCCATCAAGTCATTTAACTATATACGTGTATATAATCATTAATGTATATAGTCATGTAATGTATATAGAAATGAGACAGTGTTTCTTTGAACCAGGGTGTAAAACATAGTAGTGTGCGTAACATACAATAACTTATGCAGGAAAAGAGAAAATCTACAGATGAATCACACATAAATAACAGGCTAAAGTGCATTAATATTAAACATTGTCAGGTACAGAACAGATTAACCGGTGACATATTGAATGTGATGCGTCAGGGAGTTCAGAAGCCTGACGGCCTGAGGGAAGAAACTGTTTCCCATCCTGACTGTTCCTGTCTTTGTGCATCGGAGTCTCCTGCCCGATGGTAGAAAGTCAGAGAGGATGCGGGATGGACGGGTGGGATCCTGGATAATACTAAGGGCCCCGCGTACGCAGCGCTCCTGGTAAACGTCCCCGATGGACGGTAGGGAGACCCCTGTGATCCTCTCGGCCGTTCTCACGGTCCTTTGTAGGGACTTCTGGTCCGATGCTCGGCTGCTCCCGGACCAGACGGAGATGCAACTTGTCAGGACCATGTCGATGGTGCTCCGGTAAAATGCGGTAAAGATGAGGGTGGGGGAGGCGCTGCTGTACCTTCCCGTTCAGGGAAATGATATCGAGGGACCAGGTGAGGTCGTCCGTGATGTGAACTCCGGGGAACTATTTCTGAAGTCCTTATGAACTTGGTGCACTTGGCTCTCTCGATGGAGGAGCCTTGTGTTCGCAGAGGGAGATGTTCATGTTTTTCTCGCACCGATCCACTTCCTTCACCGTTCCCGATAAGGCCAGCCGCTGTTGTGTCATCGGGAAGCTGGACGAGGCGGTTTGAGCTGGGTCCTGCGGTCAGCGGGCCGGGCACGCGGCCTCGGGGAGCGTCGGTGCTCGGCGTGACGGGACGAGGGGCCGACTGTGGGCTCACCGATCAGAAGTTACAACTCTCTGCGGCTTATTTTGAACCTGTGCGGCAGCCCGCCTTCCACCCCTCGCCCCGTGCCACACGGTGATGCAGCCATTCAGGGCGCTCTGCAGACGTCTGCGACCAAGTCTCCTCAAACTCTCGTCTCGTCCCCTTTGTAGCTGCGTCGATACGTTGGGACCAGGCTTTGAGATCTTGACACCCAGGAGCTGCTCGCGCTCCCCACTTCCGATTCCTCAATGAGGATTGGTGTGTGCTTCCCCCATCTGGATGGGCTGAAGGGCCTGTTTCTGTGCTGTAGTTTTTTCTAACAGTACTCCCCTGCTACTTAGTACAACGACTGACTCGTGCCTCAATATTAGACCTGGACCCACTGCGTGCAACGACCAAGAGTCAAATTTATTATCGAGGTACAGATATTCCACCACATGCAACCTCGAGATTCGCTTTTCTCGGTGATATTCAAATTCCCTGGTTGAACACGGTTCCATGCCAAAGAACATATACGGTTCGCGACCTGAAGTTCTTCCTCACCGCGGGCATCCACGGCAAACAGGAAGCACGGCCGACGGAGAAGCGTTAAAACCCCAAAGCCCCCCTCTCCCCGCCCGCACTCACAAGCAGCAGCAAAGCCTCACCCCCTCCCCTCCTCCGGGAATGGAAAATAAAGGAATACAGTCGAATTTACCGGAAAAAAAAACGGTGCGTTAACCAAGTCTGACGAATAACCAACGAGTAAACGAGGGCAAATTGAGCGAATATGTAAGAGACTACTTGGAACGAGAGTTCTCAAGGCCTGGGTCCCTCGGTGTAATGATTACCTGATTTTACTCCACAGCGCGTTCCAAGAATTTGACTATTTACCCCCCCCCCCCCAAGAGATATCATGGCTATGCTGTTAAAGATCTGGTTAAGATACTGTTAAGGGGAGAGGCGGTACTGTAGTGTCGTGGTTAGCACAACGCTTTACAGTACTGGCGACCCGGGTTCAATTCCCGCCACCTCCCGTAAGGAACTTGTAGCTTATTTATTTATTTACTGAGAATATTCTAGCACCAAGCCATTTTGCTCCTATTTAACCCTAACCTAATCACGGGACGGTTTACAGCGACCAATTAATTGACTGACCGGTCGGTCTCTGGACTGTGGGAGGGAACCGGAGCACCCGGAGGAAACCCGCGCGGTCAGGGGGGAGAGCGTATGTGCTCCTTACAGGCAGCGGCGGGAATTGAACCCGGGTCGCCGGTACTGTGCGCTAACCACTACACTACCGTGCCGCCGCGCCCCCCACCCCCGCTCCTCCTGACCGCCCGTGTTTCCTCCCACAGTCCAAAGACGTACCGGCTGGTGGGTTAATAGGTCTTTGTAAATTGTCCCGTGACTAGGCGAGGGTTACTCCAGGTGGGGGGATGTTGCTAGGGGGCAGAAGGGCAGGAATATTCCACCCTGTATTTCAATAAGTAATTAAATAAATCTAAACATGGGAACATAGAAAGCCTGCAGCACAATACAGGCCCTTCGGCCCACAATGCTGTGCCGAACTTGTACTTACTTTAGAAATTACTAGGGTTCCCCATAGCCCTCTATTTTACTAAGCTCCATGTATCCATCCAGGAGTCTCTTAAAAGACCCTATCGTATCCACCTCCACCACCATCACCAGCAGCCCATTCCACACACTCACCACTCTCTGAGTGAAAAACCTCCCCTGATATCTCCTCTGTACCTACTCCCCAGCACCTTAAAACTGTGCCCCCTCGTGTTAGCCATTCCAGCCCTGGGGAAAAAGCCTCTGACTATCCACACGATCAATGCCTCTCATCATCTTGTACACCTCTATCAGGTCACCTCTCATCCTCCATCGCTCCAAGCACACACACACAAACACACACTCTCTCACACACACACTCACACACACACATACTCTCACACACATACACACACACACACATACACACACTCACACACACACACTCACACATGCACACTCTTACACACGCACACTCTCTCACACACCTCACACACACGCATACACACACACTCTCTCTCTCACACACACTCACACACACACTCTCACACACACACACACTCTCACACACACACACACACTCACACACACACACTCTCACACACACACACTCTCACACACACACACACACACACACACACACTCTCACACACACACACACACTCACACACACACTCTCACACACACACACTCTCACACACACACACACATACACACACACTCTCACACACACACACTCTTTCACACACACACTCTCTCACACACACACACACTCTCACACACACACTCTCTCACACACACACTCACACACACACTCTCTCACACACATACACACACTCTCACACACACACACTCTTTCACACACACACTCTCTCACATACACTCTCACACACGCACACACACACACACACTCTCACACACTCTCTCTCACACACACACTCACACACACAATGCTAGAGGAACTCAGCAGGTCAGGCAGCGTCAATGGAGAGGAATAAACCGTTTCTGGCTGAGATCTTCATTGAGGAAGGGGGAAGAAGCCAGAATAAGAAAGTGGGAGGGGGCGGGAGATGATGGCTGTACCAATCAGTACTTCACTCAATTATTAAAGTCCTCTCCCCATGGGACCATGATGATTGCCCCCACCTGACTCAGGCAGTGCATTCCACGCACCAACCACTCTCTGAGTAAAAAACCTTCCTCTAATATCCCCCTTGAACTTCCCTCCCCTTACCTTAAAGCCATGTCCTCTTGTACTGAGCAGTGGTGCCCTGGGGAAGAGGTGCTGGCTGTCCCCTCTATCCACCGCCTGCTAACAAGATGGCTGGTACCAAGGCTTCGGGCCTACTCCGGGCTGCTCCTTCGACCTCCATTTGGTTTGGAACGGCTGCCCATTTATTAACGGCTGTGTGATTTATTCCATAACCCCCCTCCCCCCACTTCCAACCGTGCATCCGGTGTTGGTCTTTATTTTTGTAAAACTGGCTTCCTACGAGTTCCTTGCCTCGCGGCTGCCTGTAAACAAACAAATCTCAAGATTGTATAATTTATACGTTAAGTGTGCTTTGAAAGTTTGATGTTGTAGCTTTTCAGCCAGGGAGACATGATAGAGGTGTACAAGATATTAAGAGGAATAGACAGAGTGGACAGCCAGCGCCTCTTCCTCAGGGCACCACTGCTCAGTACAAGAGGCCATGGCTTTAAGGTAAGGGGTGGGAAGTTCAAGGGGGATATTAGAGGAAGGTTTTTCACTCAGAGAGTGGTTGATGTGTGGAATGCACTGCCTGAGTCAGTGGTGGAGGCAGACACACTAGTGAAGTTTAAGAGACTACTAGACAGGTATATGGAGGAATTTAAGTTGGGGGGTTATATGGGAGGCAGGGTTTGAGGGTCGGCACAACATTGTGGGCCGAAGGGCCTGTAATGTGTTGTACTGTTCTCTGTTTTGTGTTCTACGTATCGACCTGCCTAGGACCCCGGTGTTTTCACGTCAGTCCTGTCTGAGCCCCCTGCTGTATTTAAACTCAGAGTATCATACGGTACAGAATGGGTTCTTTGGCCCATCGCACCAGTGCTAGCCCTTCCGCCTGTCCACACTAATAATCTCGTCATCCCATTCACACCATACCCTTCTCACGTCTTGCCTGTTGACGGGATGACGGGACGCATTGGCGTTATGTGGCGACAGACTTTTGCCCGGGGAAGGGGGTGGGGGTGGGGGTGAGTGACAGCTCTGTGTCCTGACTCGATCTGAACGAGGTTCCTCTTTGCAGTGGCTGGTCTGCAGTCAGTCCGGCCGAGAGAAAAACAGGAAGCAAGTGTATTCCTGGACCACGCCATCTGCGTCAGGGCAGGTCCGGGGCTGCGTGAAACTCACCCGGCCTGTTTGACAGAAACCACTCCAGTTTCCTCGCAGCCTGTCGTGGAGTTGTTGAAGATGTAAAGGCAGCCTGGGGGTGGGGGCGGGCGGTTGCCTGTGACGCTCGGCGTAATCCCGCCTTCCGTCACCTCCTCGAGTACACATCCAGAGGGCGTGTAAGCACGGTGAGAGCTTCCAATTCCGACCCCTGCTCAGTCAGGGAGAAGGGAAACGATGTCACCTCACTTCTGCTGTTACTTTAAATCTCACGTGAGGCACACAAACTCGTCGTAAAAAGGCACAGCGCAGAAACCGGCCCTTCGGCCCGTCTAGTCCGTGCTGAAGCCACTTAAACAGCCTACTCTCATCGACCTGCGCTGGGACAACAACCCTCCGTACCCCTCCCATCCACTTTAAACTTTGCTTAAATGTTGAAATCGAGCCCGCATGCACCACTTTGAGCCGGCAGCTCGTCCCACTCTCTCAACACCCTCTGAGTGAAGAGGTTCGCCCTCCTGTTCCCCTTCAACTTCTCACCTTTCACCCTTAACCCGTGACCTCTGGTTGTCTGGGGGGGGTGAAGAGGTCTGCCTGAATTTACCCAGTCTGTGCCCCCCTCGTAGCACTGCAGAGACCCAGCAGGTCGGGCAGCATCTGCGGAGGGGAATCGAGGGGGAGGAAGCTGATACTTTGGGACCAGGGCCCCTCACTAGCTCAGGATCAATCCCAAAGAAGGGTCTCAGCCCAGCGACCGTTCATTCCCCTCCGTAGACGCTGCCTGACCTGCTGAGTCCCTTTACTTGCCTGTGAACGCCCACCACCCTCAGCAACCCCTCAGGGTAGTACACGGTGACGTGAACACACTTCGATAATAAACGCACTTTGTGAACTTGTGCCAGATCAGCCAGGATCTTATCGAATGGCGGGGCAGGCTCGACGGGCCACGAGGCCTACTCCTGCTCCTATTTCTTATGTCCTTGTGCTGTCCAGTCACATCTTTGGATCCAATTTACCGGGCTTACGTATCTATCTATCTGATTAACCTATCAACCGGTCGGTCTCTGGACCGTGGGAGGAAACCGGAGCACCCGGAGGAAACCCACGCGGTCACGGGGAGAACGTGCAGACTCCTCCCGGGCAACGGCGGGAAGTTAACCCGGGGCGGCGTGAAACGATCATGTTGAACTCTACGCCACCGCCCCGCGTGAAGTTTTACTTATTCCACCGCTTAGACCAAAAATAACCCCTTAACCTGCTCAGAGGGGGGGCATCATAAATCCGAGGATCACTCTTCCTGGTTTATCTGTGATTTTCTAAACCGACCGGAATGTCTCTCAGGATCCGTACCATCCCCGCGCTGATTATTTTTTAAAAACTCACTCACAGGACGTGGGCGTCGCCAGCTAAGCCAGCGTTTATTGCCCGTCCCTAGTTGCCCTTGAGAAGGTGGTGATGAGCTGCCTTCTCGAACCGCTGCGGCCCCTGGGGTGTAGGTTAACCCCCAGTGCTGTTAGGGAGGGAATTCCATGATTCTGACCCAGCGACAATGAAGGAACGGCGATGTGTTTCCGAGTCAGGATGGGGGAGTGATTTCCGAGTGGGGGTGTTCCCAGGTATCTCCTTCTAGACGGTGGTGGTCGAGGGTCTGGGAGGGGCTGCCTGAGGAACGTTGGTGTGTTGTCGCAGTGCATCTTGTAGATAGTACACACTGCGGCAACTGTCCGTCGATGGTGGGGGGACTGGATGCTTGAGGAAGGGGTACCGATCGAGTGGGCTGCCTCGTACTGGATGGTGTCGAGCCTCTCGAGTGTTGATGGAGCTGCACTCATCCAGGCGAGGGGCGAGTATTCCACTCCACTCCTGACCTGAGCTTTGTCAATGGTGAACAGACTTTGGGGAGTCAGGAGGTGAGTGACACAGGATTTCTAGCTTCTGACCTGCTCTGGTAGCCACGGAGTTGATATTCCTAGATCAGTTCAGATTCCTGTCGATGGTAACCCCCGGGATGTTGACAGTAGGGGTTTCAGTGCTGCTGATGCCACTGAATGTCAGGGGAGGACGGTTCGAGCCTCTCCTGTTGGAGATGGTCATTGCCCGGCACTAGTGTGGCTCGAATGTCACTCGCCACTTGTCAGCCCGAGCCTGGATATTGTCCAGGCCCTGCCGCATTTGGGTAGGAACTGTTACACAAATAAGGAAATCACCATCAATTTAACGATGTAGACGGTGGAAATCTGAAATTTCTCAGCTCATCCGGTCTTCCCTTTATAAATAATATAATAAGCTTGCAGCCCACTGTGATCAGAATCAGTTTAAAATCACCGGCATACGTGGTGAAATGTGTTTTCTTTGTGGTGGCAGCTCAACGCAATGCGTGATAACAGAAAAAAAATCTGAATTACATTGAGTCGATAGATATATATTTTATAAGTTAAATTAACTAACGTACTGCCCATTACACTGCTGGTGTTAAAGGCATCAGTGAACAACTCTGTCTATCCTTCGTCACTCTCAGACGGAGAAGGGTTCTTCATGGCCGTTTCCGTAACAGATTTGTCTGACCAGTCGGGGTTGTTGGCCCTGAACCCGGAGGACCGGTGGGCCACTCTCAGTCTGACCTCTGCCCTTTGACCTGTTTGGTGTGGGTGACCCTACCGAGAGCCAAAGCACAAAGCCCTGACTCCAGCCGACACAGCCCTCCGGGTCATAAGAATATAAGTAACAGGAGCTGGAGTCGGCCATCTTGCCTGCCCCGCCATTCAATAAGATCATGGCTGATCTGGCCACGGACTCATCTCCACCTACCTGCCTTTTCCCCACAACCCTTAATCCCCCTACTCTGCAAAAATCTATCCAACCTTGTCTTAAATATATTTACTGGGGCAAGTGTTATATTTAAGTGTTGCAAAGAGATTAAAAAATATAGTCAGGTACTGTTCACGGGTTCAATGTCCGTTCAGAAATCGGATGGCAGAGGGGAAGAATCTGTTCCTGAATCGTTGAGTGTGTGTCTTCAGGCTCCTGTACCTCCTCCCTGATGGCAGAGGGGAAGAAGCTGTTCCTGAATCGCTGAGTGTGTGTCTTCAGGCTCCTGTACCTCCTCCCTGATGGCAGAGGGGAAGAAGCTGTTCCTGAATCGCTGAGTGTGTGTCTTCAGGCTCCTGTACCTCCTCCCTGATGGCAGAGGGGAAGAAGCTGTTCCTGAATCGCTGAGTGTGTGTCTTCAGGCTCCTGTACCTCCTCCCTAATGGCAGAGGGGAAGAAGCTGTTCCTGAATCGCTGAGTGTGTGTCTTCAGGCTCCTGTACCCCCTCCCTGATGGCAGAGGGGAAGAAACTGTTCCTGAATCACTGAGTGTGTTCCTTCAGGCTCCTGTACCGCCTCCCTGATGGCAGAGGGGAAGAAGCTGTTCCTGAATCACTGAGTGTGTGTCTTCAGGCTCCTGCACCTCCTCCCTGATGGCGGAGGGGAAGAAGCTGTTCCTGAATCGCTGAGTGTGTGTCTTCAGGCTCCTTAACGCCCTCCCTGATGGTAGAAATGAGAAGAGGGCATGTCCTGGGTAATGGGGGTCCCTAATGATGGACGCCGCCTTTCTGAGGCACCGCTCCATGAAGATGTCCTGGATACGATGGAGGCCGGTGCCCGTGATGGAGCTGATTGAGTTTACAACTCTCCGCAGCTCACTTCGATCCTGTGCCGTAGCCCCCACCCCCCCCCCCCATACCAGACGGTGATGCAGCCGGTCAGAACGCTCTCCACGGTAGATCTGTAGAAATCTGCATGTTTGTTGGTGACAAACCAAATCTCCTCAAACTCCTAATTAAGTAGCCGCCGTCTCGCCGTCTTTATAACGGCATCGAAATGTTGGGACCGGGTTAGATCCTCAGAGATCTTGACACCCGGGAATTTGAAACTGCTCACTCTCTCCACCTCTGATCCCCCTGTGAGGATCGGGGTGTGTTTCCTAGTCCGACCCTTCCTGAAGCCCGCGGTCAGCTCTTTGGTGAGGGCGGGGCTGTTGCTGCGGCACCGCTCAACCCGCTGAGATTCTGCCAACAGTGGCAGATCTGTGATTGGCACCGGAGCTGTGCCTGGCCGCACAGTCGTGCAGGGTGCAGAGAGAGTGGAGCTGGGGGTGAAGCCCCCACCCCTGAGGCGTGCCAGTCTGCACAGGGCACAATCCGCGCGCATTGTGGCCTTCCGGTTAGGAAGCTGGGGATCCAGCAGCAAATGAAGAGGAGTGAGGGCGGAGGGCTGACGTGGAGGGGTTGCAGAGGGCGGAGGGCTGACGTGGAGGGGTTGCAGAGGGCGGAGGGCTGACGTGGAGGGGTTGCGGAGGGTGGAGGGCTGACGTGGAGGGGTTGCAGAGGGTGGAGGGCTGACGTGGAGGGGTTGCAGAGGGTGGAGGGCTGACGTGGAGGGGTTATTGAGGACGGAGGGCTGACGTGGAGGGGTTGCAGAGGGTGGAGGGCTGACGTGGAGGGGTTGCAGAGGGCGGAGGGCTGACGTGGAGGGGTTGCAGAGGGTGGAGGGCTGACGCGGAGGGGTTGCAGAGGGTGGAGGGCTGACGCGGAGGGGTTGCAGAGGGTGGAGGGCTGATGCGGAGGGGTTGCAGAGGGTGGAGGGCTGACGCGGAGGGGTTGCAGAGGGTGGAGGGCTGACGTGGAGGGGTTGCCGAGGGTGGAGGGCTGACGTGGAGGGGTTATTGAGGACGGAGGGCTGACGTGGAGGGGTTGCAGAGGGTGGAGGGCTGACGTGGAGGGGTTATTGAGGACGGAGGGCTGACGTGGAGGGGTTGCAGAGGGTGGAGGGCTGACGTGGAGGGGTTGCAGAGGGTGGAGGGCTGACGTGGAGGGGTTGCTGAGGACGGAGGGCTGACGTGGAGGGGTTGCCGAGGGTGGAGGGCTGACGCGGAGGGGTTGCAGAGGGTGGAGGGCTGACGCGGAGGGGTTGCAGAGGGTGGAGGGCTGACGTGGAGGGGTTGCCGAGGGTGGAGGGCTGACGCGGTGGGGTTGCAGAGGGTGGAGGGCTGACGTGGAGGGGTTATTGAGGACGGAGGGCTGACGTGGAGGGGTTGCAGAGGGTGGAGGGCTGACGCGGAGGGGTTGCAGAGGGTGGAGGGCTGACGTGGAGGGGTTGCAGTGGGTGGAGGGCTGACGTGGAGGGGTTGCTGAGGACGGAGGGCTGACGTGGAGGGGTTGCAGGGAGAGGGGACTGAGGGCCTGAAAGAGTTAAGAACGAGCAGCCCAGGGACCGGAAGCTTGAGATAGAAACACCGATCGTTCACAACAAACGAGACAGAAGGGGCATTCAGCTCCACCATTCAATTAGAGCATAGCTGAGCTGTTTGGTAATTCTATCTGACCGGCTTTAGCTTCATAAATCCGTCAGCTTTCAGATCCCGGTTGACCTTCTGCGCCCTCAAACAGCTTTGCTGGAGTTAAATTTCAGGTCCCCTCTCCCCTTCGTGTGAATAAGTGCTGACTGGCATCCCCGTCCTGCCCCGCCAGAGAAAACCGTTTCTCCCCAATGAATCGCATTGTCTCCTCTGGCATCAGATCGTTTTTATTTTGTTAATCGTTTCCACTCAGTCCTGCTCGAGGGCAGGCAAGTTTGCCGCAGGCGATGTCCGTAATTCTGCACTTTCTCGGGAGGAAAGTCGCATGAACTTTCACACTTCCACATTGCGGTCCGCGCCCGGCCATTCTCAGTATCCTGTTGGTAATTGGTGTGATATGTCAGAGAGAGAGAGAGAGTGGGGGGAGGTGGGGAGAGGGGGAGAGAGAGAATGAGAGAGGGGCAGAGAGAGTGAGAAAGACAGAGGGGGTGAGAGAAAGAGAGAGGGAGTGAGAGGGATAAAGGGGAGGGAGAGTAAAAAGAAGTGGAGTCAGAGAGAGTGAGAAAGAGAGGGGGAGAGAGAGTGTGAGATCCTGGACGACAGTCAAATCTAAAACGCTGACGTTCCCAACCTGGGAACAATAGACCCCTTGCTTAATAGTATTCGTCCTTGACAGAAAAAGTTTGGCAACCCCCACCATAACAGATAGGAGCATAAGAAACAGGAGCAGGAGTCGGCCATCTGTCCCGTCGAGCCTGCCCCGCCATTCAATAAGATCATGGCTGATCTGGCCACGGACTCATCTCCACCTACCTGCCTTTTCCCGTAACCCTTAATCCCCCTACTCTGCAAAAATCTATCCAACTTTGTCTTAAATATATTTACTGAGGCAGCCTCCACTGCTTCCCTGGGCAGAGAATTCTACAGATTCCCCACTCTCTGGGAAAAGCAGTTCCTCCTCATCTCCGTCCTAAATCTACTCCCCCGAATCTCGAGGCTACGTCCCCTAGTTCTAGTCTCACCTCCCAGTGGAAACAACTTTCCCGCCTCTATCTTGTCGATCCTTATTATAATTTTATATGTTTCTATAAGATCTCCTCTCACCCTTCTGAATTCCAGCGAGTACAGTCCCAGGCGACTCAATCTCTCCTCATAGGTTAACCCCCTCATCTCTGGAATCAACCTGGTGAACCTCCTCTGCACCGCCTCCAAAGCCAGTATATCCTTCTCGAGTAAGGAGACCAGAACTGCACACAGTACTCCGGGTGCGGCCTCACCAGTACCCTGTACAGTTGCCTCCCTGCTCTTCAATTCAATCCCTCCAGCAATGAAGGCCGACATCCCATTTGCCCGCTGCACCTGCAAACCAACATTTTGTGATTCACGCACAAGCACTCCCAAGTCTGTTTGCACAACAGCATGCTGCAATTTTTACCATTTAAATAATAATCTGCTCTTTACTTTAGATTAAAGCACTAAAGAATTGTTTTCTGACATTGGTAGCTTTGGAGTCTGCTGAAAGTGGACCAGGAATGGGGAGGAGGCAATTAAAATCTAGTGGGTGATGCCCGGTGACCTCTTATTGGCATCAAAGCAAAAAGCAGACTATTTATAACATATTATTAAAGTGCTCAACGTTTAGCAACGGAGACGCGGTGGCGGGAAGCCTGGCCGAGGCGAGCGGAGGTAGAGGTGGCGGGGCTGGGGTCGAAGCCCCCGAGAGCGAGCGAGGCCCTGACGGCTGATCAGTCTCAGCGCCCGGGTTGGACGGTAGGGGTCGGGCACAGGCCGAATCGTGGCGGCGGGGTTCTGGCCCCGGAGGGGTCCGAGGACCCGAAGCACCGGGGTCAGGTTGGAGCGGGAAGGGGATTGGGACGGGCCGGTTCTACTCCACACTGAACTGAGCCTGAGGCCTGAGGCCTGCTCCTGCTGCAGTGATGCCCGGCCCTGTGCCTTTCATAAACCTTTGGCTCCGAATGCTTACTTTGGTAACTGCGCCGCCGCCTGAGCGGAGTTTGTGCGTTCTCCCCGCGTGGGTTTCCTCGGGGTGCTCCGGTTACCCCCCCTCCCCCCCCACGTTCCAAAGTGGTACGGGTTAGGGTCAGTGGTTTGTGGTCACGGTGCACGGTCAGTGGAGGCGTGGTGTCATTTGCGGGCTGCCCCCGCGTTGGTCGTCGGCGCAAGAACGATGCGTTTCACTGCATGTTTCAAAGTTCAGGGTAAATTTATGATCAAAGTACACATAAATCGCCATATACAACCCCCGGGATACGTTTTCCTGCGGGTGTACTCCATAAATCCAGCACTGGGACGATAATCGTGACAGAATCGATGGAAGGCCGCACCAACTTGGGCGTCCTACCAGTGTGCAAAAGACAACGAACTGTGTAAATACAAACAGAAGTAATAATCAATAAATAATCAGTGAATATCATGAGATGAAGAGTGAGTCCGTAGGTTGTGGGAACAGTTCCATGAAGGGGCAAGTGAAGTTGAGTGAAGTTTCCCCTCTGGTTTAGGACCCTGATGGTTGAGGGGTAGTAATTGTCCCTGATCCTGGTGGTGTGAGTCCTGAGGCTCCTGTACCTCCTTCCTGATGGTCGAGGGGTGGTAACTGTTCCTGATCCTGGTGGTGTGAGTCCTGAGGCTCCTGTACCTCCTTCCTGATGATCGAGGGGTGGTAACTGTTCCTGAACCTGGTGGTGCGAGTCCTGAGGCTCCTGTACCTTCTACCTGATGGTTGAGGGGTGATAACTGTTCCTGAACCTGGTGGTGTGAGTCCTGAGGCTCCTGTACCTTCTACCTGATGGTTGAGGGGTGGTAACTGTTGCTGACCCTGGTGGTGCGAGTCCTGAGGCTCCTGTACCTTCTACCTGATGGTTGAGGGGTAATAACTGTTCCTGAACCTGGTGGTGCGAGTCCTGAGGCTCCTGTACCTCCTTCCTGATGGTCGAGGGGTGGTAACTGTTCCTGAACCTGGTGGTGCGAGTCCTGAGGCTCCTGTACCTCCTTCCTGATGGTTGAGGGGTAATAACTGTTCCTAAACCTGGTGGTGTGGGTCCTGAGGCTCCTGTACCTCCTTCCTGATGGTTGAGGGGTGATAACTGTTCCTGAACCTGGTGGTGTGGGTCCTGAGGCTCCTGTACCTCCTTCCCGATGGCAGCAGTGAGAAGAGAGCACGGCCTGGGTGGTGGGGGTCCCTGATGATGGACGCTGCCCTCCTGCAGACAGCGATTCACGTTGTTGGACTGGGTAATATGTTTCAATGCAGATGTGACATTAGCAGATGGACGTGCATCCTTTGGAAGTAGTTTTGCCAGTCACATACACCGAGACCCGTTTCAGATCCCTCCACGTAACAACACCAGACGGACTGTGATATTGACAGTAATCCATGCCTATTGTACAAGCGTTTTTTCAATGATATGGTGAAGGGTACATGACAGATATTTTCCCCCAAAACGAGCAGAAAATGCTGGACCAACTCATCCGGTCTTTCTCCCAATTTACCCCTGTCAAAGACTGCAATGATTCACTGGTCCGCAGATACTTTCAGGGTAAAATATCGTCCACTCAATGGCCACTTTATTAGGTACACCTGCTCATATTGATGCAAATATCTAGTCAGCCAATCACGCGGCAGCAACTCAGCGCATTAAAGCACGCCGGCGTGGTCAAGAGGTTCAGTTGTTGTTCGGACCAATCAGAATGGGGGAAGAAGTGTGATCCAAGTGACTTTGATTGTTGGTGCCAGACGGGGTGGTTCGAGTATCTCAGAACCCGCTGATCTCCTGGGATTTACACGCACGACAGTCTCTAGGGTTGACAGAGAGCGGTGCGAAAACAAAAAGACATCCAGCGAGCGGCAGTTCTGTGGGTGAAAATGTTTTGTTGATGAGAGAGAGGTCGGAGGAGAACGGCCAGACTGGTTCAGGCTGACAGGAAGGCGACAGTGACTCAAATAACCACACGTTACAACAGCGGTGTGCGGAAGAGCATTTCTGAAGGCACGACACGTCGAACCTTGAAGTGGACAGGCTACAGCAGCAGAAGACCACGAATGTTCACTCAGTGGCCACTTTATTAGGTACGGGAGCTCCCCTCGTAACTCGTCAGGCCAGGCGGCATCTTTGGAGAGGGGGTGGGCGGTAGATATTTCGGGGATGAAAGAAAATCTGCAGACGCGGGATGCCCAAAGCTGGAGGAACTCAGTAAGCCAGGCAGCGTCTGCAGAGAGGAATAAACAGTCAACGTTTCGGGCCGAGACCCTTCATCAGGACTGGGGAAAGAAAAGATAAGAGGGCAGAGTAGGAAGGAAGATGTACAAGGTGGTAGGTGATAGGTGGAACCGGGAGAGGGGGAGTGAGGAGCTGGGAAGCTGATTGGTGAGAGAGATAAAGGGCTGGTAAAGGGGGAATCTGATAGGAGAGGACAAAGGTGAAGGAGCACCAGAGGGAGGTGATGGGGAGGTAGGGAGATCAGGTGAGAGGGGGAAATAGGAATGGGGAATGGCGAAGGAGGGAGGTAAAATGCTGAGTCTCTCCGGCAATTTTTGTGCGTTACAGTAGATATTTTGGGCCTCCTGCGCCATACCGCAGATCCCCCTCAAGCCTCTTGAGTTTCTGTCTGTGCCTTTCGGACACAATTATTAATTGGGCCAAGGGGCATTGAAGATCTTGAAATCAAGTTGTGTCCTGTGGCTGCCTCCTGAAGTAGAACGCTGTGGACAGCGACACCTGGTGGCGCCCCGTTGCACTGCAGCCACAGCTTTCCGAGCGTCAGTTCCCAGTCGGACACCAACGCGTGTCGTAAAGTTATTTCAAGGAGAGCGGGGGGGAGGCGCGAATAAAAGCGAGTCAATCATAAAGTGCAGGATTCAAAATCAACACACACACACATGCACAAAATGCTGGAGGAACTCAGCAGGTCAGGCAGCATCTATGGAGGGGAATAAGCACTCAACGTTTCGGGCCGAGACCCTTCGCAGGACTGGGAAGGAAGGGGGGAGGATGCCAGAATAAAAAGGTGAGTGGAATGTGGCGCGCTAGGAGGTGATGGGTGAAGCCAGGTGCGTGGGAAACCTTGTAAAGGGCTGGAGAGGAAGGAATCTGATAGGGGAGGAGAGTGGGCCAGAGGAGAAAGGGAAGGTGGAGGGGACCCAGGGGGAGGTGATAGGAAAGAGGGAAGAGGAAAGTGGGGGAGAGAAGAAGAGGGGAGGGGGAGGGAATATTTTTAAACCGGAAGGAGAAATCAATCATACCAACAGGTTGGAGGCTGCTAGAAGATTGGCAGACGGCCAGAAGCTGTGTTTCAAAACACTTTGAGTGTGGTCCTCCAGGCTCCGGTACCTGCTCCCGGGTGGTCCCGGCCGGTGTTGGGGGCGCCGGCTTTTGGAGTTGCCCGTGCTGGGGTCTGCCACCCTCCGCGGCCTCTTGTGAACCCTGCGCATTGGAGCCTCCAAACCCCCCAGGCCGTGACGCACCCAGCCATGGCTGCCGATAGCAGATTCGCCAGGGTGATGGCTCCAGTGTTCACTCCCCTCTCCGTCCAGCCAGCAAAACTGACTCACCCGGTCTCCTTGGGCCCAGAGGGGGTTGAAGGGTGGAGACCCCCCTCAAGCCCCACTCAGATGCCACACCCCCCCAACTGCCTGTTAAAGAACTCTTCCGTTAAACGACGAAGTAAGTGGACAGGGGTAGGGTCCTCACCTACCACCCAACCCAGCACGTAATTCTCTGAAGCTTCCGCCATCTCCAACGGGATCCCACCACCAAACACATCTTCCCCCCCCCCCCCCCCAGCTTTCTGCTTTCCACAGGGGTCGCTCCACGCCCGACTCCCTTCTCCATTCGTCCCTCCCCACCGATCTCCCTCCTGGCACTTATCCCTGCAAGTGGAACAAGTGCCAAACCTGCCCCCACACTTCATCCCTCACCACCATCCAGGGCCCAAACTGTCCCTCCAGGTGAGGCGCCACTTCACCTGCGAGTCTATTGGGGTCGTGTACTGTATCCGGTGCTCCCGGTGTGGCCTCCTGTATATCGGTGAGACCCGACATAGATTGGGAGACCGCTTCGCCGAGCAGCTATTCTCCATCCACCAGGACAAGCAGGATCTCCCCGTGGCTCCCATTTTAATTCCACTTCCCATTCCCATCCCACTCTGTCCATCCGCTGTCAGTCAGGTTGGAGGAGCAACAGCCGATATTCCGTTTGGGTCGCCTTCAACCTGACGACGTGAATATCGATTCCCCAAACTTCCGGTAATACCCCCAGCCCCTCACCATTCCCCATCCCCTTTCCCCACTCTCACCCCATCTCCTTGCCCGCCCCTCGCCTCCCTCTGGTGCTCCTCCCCCCTTTTCTTTTTTCCGTGGCCTTCTATCTCTTTCACCGATCGACCCCCCAGCTCTTTACTTGATTCCCCCCCCATTCCAGGTTTCACTCATCACCCTGTGTTTCTCTATCCCTTTCCCCCCGCCTCTTAAATCTACCCCTCAGCTTTCTCTCTCCAGCCCTGCCGAAGGGTCTCGGCCCGAGACGTCGACAGCGCTTCTCCCTATAGATGCTGCCTGGCCTGCTGTGTTCCACCGGCATTTTGTGTGTGTTGCTTGAATTTCCGGCATCTGCCGATCTCCTCGTGTTTGCTCCTTCCCTCCACTAGCCTGCAGGTCACCCTCGGGCTGAGCCCCTCCCGATCAGGGTCACGCGAAGCCGGGGGGGACCAGCTCGTGGAACTGGTGCAGATCACAAGTCCGGGTTACGCGACCACTGACGCCAGGCAGACGGTCTCTGAAGAGTATTGATAATGCCTGGGGTCACCCGCCTTGTAAAGTCACTGCCCCAGAAGGAGGCAATGGCAAACCACTTATGCAGAATTTGCCAAGAACATCCACGGTCAAGGAAAGACCATGTATCGTCTGCGCCATATGACATAGTGCATAATGATGATGTCACATGGCATGGCACATAATGATTATGTCATATGACATGGTGCATAATGATGATGTCATACGACATGGTGCATAATGATGATCTCATATGACATGGTGCATAATGTTAATGATGATGATTCCACGCACAGAACTGCCGTTCACTTGATATTTCTTCTTGTTTCTCGCACCGTTCTCTGCAAAGCTTGGAGACTGTTGTGAGTGAAAAATCCCAGATCAGTAGATTCTGAGATACTCAAACCACCCCATCTGGCACCGACAATCATTCCACGGTCAAAGTCGCTTGGGTCATATTTCTTCCCCCATTCCGACGGTCGGTGGGAACAACGACTGAACCTCTTGACCGCGTCTGCGTGCTTTTACGCACTGAGTTGCTGCCCATGATTGGCTGATTAGATATTTGCGTTAGCGAGCGGGTGTATGGGTGTCCCGAGTAAAGTGGCCACTGAGTGTATTTTGCATAGATTGCCCCCACCCCCCCCCCCATGTTTCGGGGAGGAGGCAGGAGATTGGGGAAATGGTGGAGCAGGCTCGATGGGCCGAATGGCCGAGTTCTGCTCCGGTGTCCGGTGGCCATTGTCACTGATCTGTCCGCTTGTGCCTGCAGTTCTCCTGTTCCAGCCCATCGTGGACGATGACATGGAGGGGAAGACACTGAAGATCACCGACTTCGGGCTGGCCCGCGAGTGGCACAGGACCACGAAGATGAGCACGGCCGGTACTTACGCCTGGATGGCCCCCGAGGTGATCAAGACGTCAACGTTCTCCAAAGGGAGTGACGTGTGGAGGTGAGCGACCGGCACGTGGTAATCGCCGCTGTGGACCGGGCCCGCAGGTTCGGTCTCGGACCTGACTCCTGCCGGCTCTCCTCTTTACTCTCCATCTTTAACTGGGCCCCTTCAGGCCACAACGCCCTGCCGGCTCTTTAACCCATTCCCAACACAACCCTCCATTCTCCTCTCATCCACGCGCCCATCCGCGGGGCTGGAAGCTCAACCCAGCACGGGTGGAAAGCGCGCAAGGGGCCGGCTGGATTCGAACCCCGGACCACTTGCCCCGAAGTCCAGTGCTGTTACCACTACACCACCAGCCGGCGTGTGCCCAGGAGCCTCTTAAACCTACCTGATGTGTCTGCCTCTGCCGTCACCCCTCTCTGACATCCCCCACCCCATACTTTCCTCCGATCACCTTATGTTTTCTCAGATTAGCTGGGAAAAAGGCAACGGCTGTCCACCATCATCTCGTACGCCTCGTATCGTCACCCCTCATCCTCCTTCGCTCCAGAGAGAAAAGCCCCAGCTCGCTCAACCTCTCCTCACTAAACACGCTCTCCAACCCAGGCAACATCCTGGTGAATCTCCTCTGCCCCTCCCCCCCCACCACCAAAGCTTCCTTTTGTGTGCAGTTTTGGTCTCCAAATTTGAGGAAGGACATTCCTGCTATTGAGGGAGTGCAGAGTAGTTAATTCCCGGGATGGTGGGACTGTCATATGTAGAAAGATTGGAGCGACTGGGCTTGTATACACTGGAATTTAGAAGGATGAGAGGGGATCTGATTGAAACATGTAGGATTATTAAGGGATTGGACACGCTAGAGGCAGGAACCATGTCCCCGATGTTGGGGGAGTCCAGAACCAGAGGCCACAGTTTAAGAATAAGGGGCAGGCCATTTAGAACAGAGCTGAGGAAAAACTTTTTCACCCAGAGTGTTGTGGATCTGTGGAATGCTCTGCCTCAGAAGGCAGTGGAGGCCAATTCTCTGGATGCTGTCAAGAAAGAGTTAGATAGAGCTCTTAAAGATAGTGGAATCAAGGGATATGGGGAGAGGGCAGGAACCAGGTACTGATTGTGGATGATCAGCCATGATCACAGTGAATGGCGGTGCTGGCTCAAAGGGCCGAATGGCCTACTCCTGCGCCTGTTGTCTTAATGCCCTATCACGAGGCGACCAGAACTGAGCACAATTATGCCTCTGCATTCAACTGTCCAGCCCTTAGCTCTGGAATTTCCTCACTAAACTCGGGTGTGTTGGGGTGAGCAGGGCCTGTAACAGCTCGGGGCCCTCTGGAGTTCAGAGTTCGACTCCCGCCGCTGCTCGTGACTGCGTGGGTTTCCGCCGGGTGCTCTGCTGTCCCCCCCCCCCACACACCGAGTTAATTGGCCGTTGTAAATCGTCCCGAGGTTAAATCCCAGCGCAGTGTGGCCCGTTGGGCCGAATGGGTCTATCTCTAAATAAATTTTTAAAAAATAAATAATCTTCCCTGTTCTCCTCAGCCAAGCTGTGGCTGTGCTTTTGGCCAGATCTTGGAGACGATTAATACCAGGGTGCGTAACTTTAAGGTGGCTGGAGGGAAGTACGGGGAGGGATGTCAGAGGGAATCTCTTCACACTCACAGAGAGAGTGGAGGGTGCGTGGAATGCCCTGCCGGGGATGGTGGTAGAGGCCGATACATCGGGGCATTTAAGAAACTCTTAGATAGGCAGCTGTCGGAGGGAGTCACAGAGAAGTACAGCTCCGAAACAGGCCCTTCGGCCCATCTAGTCCATGCCGAAACCATTTAAGCTGCCTACTCCCATCAGCCTACACCGGGACCATAGCCCTCCGTACCCCTACCATCCACGTCCCTATCCAAACTTCTCTTAAGCATTGAAATCAGACTCACAGGCACCACTTGCGCTGGCAGCTCGTTCCACACTCTCACCACCCTCCGAGTGAAGAAGTTTCCCCTCATGTTCCCCTTAAACTTTTCACCTTTCACCCTTAACCCACGACCTCTGGTTGTAGACCCTCCCGACCGCAGTGGAAAAAAAGCCTGCTTGCATTTACCCTATCTACACCCCTCATAATTCTGTATACCTCTATCAAATCTCCTCGCAATCTTCTACGTTCCAAGGAATAAAGTCCTAACCTGCTCAATCTTTCCCTATAACTCAGCTCCTCCAGACCCGGCAAGATCCTTGTAAGTTTTCCCTGCATTCTTTCAACCTTATTTACATCTTTCCCGTAGGGAGTGTTAGATTAATCTCAGATGAGGTCAAAGGGGTAGCACAGCATTGTGGGCCGCAGGGCCTGCACAATGAGCTGGGCTGTCCTATGTTCTTTCCTATGTTTTGATTGACGCTCCCTTGGGGGGTGCGGGGGGGCACCGCTGCGGGACATCTGCAAGATTCAAGATCACGATCACATTTTTAATATTGCTGGTGTAGTCATGAAATTCTGTCGTCCGTGCGGCAGCAGCACGACGGAAATAAAAATCGCTTGTGTGTGTACGTGTATACATAAAAGGTTAAGTAAGTATTGCAAAGAAAGTGGTGAAGTAGTGTTCTTGGGTTCAGTGTCTGTTCAGGAATCAGATGGCAGAGGGGAAGAAGCTGTTCCTGAATCGTTGAGTGTGTGTCTTCAGGCTCCTGTACCTCCTCCCTGATGGCAGAGGGGAAGAAGCTGTTCCTGAATCGCTGAGTGTGTGCCTTCAGGCTCCTGTACCTCCTCCCTGATGGCGGAGGGGAAGAAGCTGTTCCTGAATCGCTGAGTGTGTGTCTTCAGGCTCCTGTACCTCCTCCCTGATGGCAGAGGGGAAGAAGCTGTTCCTGAATCGTTGAGTGTGTGTCTTCAGGCTCCTGTACCTCCTCCCTGATGGCGGAGGGGAAGAAGCTGTTCCTGAATCGCTGAGTGTGTGTCTTCAGGCTCCTGTACCTCCTCCCTGATGGCAGAGGGGAAGAAGCTGTTCCTGAATCGTTGAGTGTGTGTCTTCAGGCTCCTGTACCTCCTCCCTGATGGCAGAGGGGAAGAAGCTGTTCCTGAATCGTTGAGTGTGCGTCTTCAGGCTCCTGTACCTCCTCCCTGATGGCAGAGGGGAAGAAGCTGTTCCTGAATCGTTGAGTGTGCGTCTTCAGGCTCCTGTACCTCCTCCCTGATGGCAGAGGGGAAGAAGCTGTTCCTGAATCGTTGAGTGTGCGTCTTCAGGCTCCTGTACCTCCTCCCTGATGGCAGAGGGGAAGAAGCTGTTCCTGAATCGTTGAGTGTGTGTCTTCAGGCTCCTGTACCCCCTCAATGAGAAGAGGGCACGTCCTGGGTGATGCAGGCCCTTAATGATTCAAGATTGTTTGTTTTCATTTCCAGTAGACAAGTGTAAAGGAAAAATTTTTATTCTGGATTCAAAAAAAACCCCACAATAATGATTAAAAAACGCAATAAATTTGAATGCGTGAGACAGCTTATATACGTGGACTGATGTTACGATATGAAGAGTGACAGTGCTGCGTTCGCCCTGCTGACAAGCAGACGCTCTCTCTCCACAGCTACGGGGTGCTGCTGTGGGAGCTGCTGACAGGCGAGGTCCCCTACAAAGGCATCGACGGCCTCGCTGTTGCCTACGGCGTGGCGGTCAACAAGCTGACCCTCCCGATCCCGTCCACCTGTCCGGAGACGTTCGCTCAGTTGATGTCAGGTAGGTGACTGAGCGGCCGGCTGGCCGGCAGTGTGCCTGGCTCCGATCCGGGGGCCAGTCCTGCTTCTCTGTCGCTTCCAGACAGACAGACGGACAGACTGACAGACAGACAGACGGACAGACAGACAGACGGACAGACAGACAGACGGACAGACTGACAGACAGACAGACAGACTGACAGACAGACGGACAGACAGACAGACAGACTGACTGACTGACAGACAGACAGACAGACAGACGGACAGACAGACAGACAAAGAGACTGACAGACAGACTGACAGACAGACAGACAGACAGACGGACAGACAGACGGACAGACTGACAGACAGAGAGACTGACAGACAGACTTTATCGATCCTGAGGGAAATTGGGTTTCGTTACAGCCACACCAACCAAGAATAGTGTAGAAATATATCAATATAAAACCATAAATAATTAAATATCAATAAGTTAATCATGCCCAGTGGAAATAAGTCCAGGACCAGCTTATTGGCTCAGGGTGTCTGACACTCCGAGGGAGGAGTTGCAAAGTTTGATGGCCACAGGCAGGAATGACTTCCTATGACGCTCAGTGTTGCATCTCGGTGGAATGAGTCTCTGGCTGAATGTACTCCTGTGCCTAACCAGTACATTATGGAGTGGATGGGAGTCATTGTCCAAGATGGCATGCAACTTGGACAGCATCCTCTTTTCAGACAACACCACCAGAGAGTCCAGTTCCACCCCCACAACATCACTGGCCTTACGAATGAGTTTGTTGATTCTGTTGGTGTCTGCTACCCTCAGCCTGCTGCCCCAGCACACAACAGCAAACATGATAGCACTGGCCACCACAACCTCGTAGAACATCCTCAGCATCGTCCGGCAGATGTTAAAGGACCTCAGTCTCCTCAGGAAATAGAGACGGCTCTGACCCTTCTTGTAGACAGCCTCAGTGTTCTTTGACCAGTCCAGTTTATTGTCCATTCGTATCCCCAGGTATTTGTAATCCTCCACCATGTCCACTCTGACCCCTTGGATGGAAACAGGGGTCACCGGTGCCTCAGCCCTCCTCAGGTCCAGCACCAGCTCCTTAGTCTTTTTCACATTAAGCTGCAGATGATTCTGCTCGCACCATGTGACAAAGTTTCCCACCGTAGCCCTGTACTCAGCCTCATCTCCCTTGCTGATGCATCTAACTATGGCCGAGTCATCAGAAAACTTCTGAAGATGGCAGACTCTTCCACCATCTCTCTCGCGGCTCTGTGTTTGCAAGGGCAGGAGTGAGTTGCTCCCTTGCGTCTACCCACCCACCTGCTGTCCGTCACACCAACGGCGTTGAGGGCAGCAGTGAATTGAATTGAGTTCTTACCTCCTCCACATACAAGAGGAATAAAAATCTTCACGTTATATCTCCATCTGAACCTACAATGTGCAATCATTGTAATTTATAATAAACAGTATGTACAACAGGATAGTCAACATAACACAGAAATACAGTTGTGTCAGTGTGAGTTCATCAGTCTGATGGCCTGGTGGGAGAAGTTGTCCCGGAGCCTGTTGGTCCTGGCTTTTATGTTGCGGTACCGTTTCCCGGATGGTAGCAGCTGGAATAGATTGTGGTTGGGGTGACTCGGGTCCCCAGTGATCTTTCGGGCCCTTTTTACGCACCTGTCTGTGTAAATGTCCTGAATCATGGGAAGTTCACATCTACAGATGTGCTGGGCTGTCCGCACCCCTCTCTGCAGAGTCATGCGATTGAGGGAGGTACGGTTCCCGTACCAGGCAGTGATGCTTTTGTGCCTTTTTCACCACACAGCCACGTGTGTACAGACCACGTGAGGTCCTCGGTGATGTGGATGCCGAGGAACTTGAAGCTGTTCACCCTCTGAACCCCAGATCCATTGATGTCAATAGGGGTCAGCCCTTCTCCGTTCCTCCTGTAATCCACAACCAGCTTCTTTGTTTTTGCTACACTGAGGGAGAGGTTGTTTTCTTGACACCACTGTGTCAGGGTGATGACCTCCTCTCTGCAGGCTTGCTTTATTGTACAATTTATCATGTTGTATTGCTGCCATAAAGTTAACAAATTTCACAACGTATACCCCTGATATTAAACCTAATTCTGATTCTGATCTTATGCTCTTGTGACATGGCTTGAGACCCTTTTTTACCATGTTGGGGATGCCTTGAGATTTTTTTTAACCATGTTGGAGATGGCTTGAGAAGTTTTTTAACCATGTTGGAGATGGCTTGAGAAGTTTTTTAACCATGTTGGAGATGGCTTGAGAAGTTTTTTACATTTGGGAATGGCTTGAGACCCTTTTTGCCATGTTGTATTAGGTTTGAGAACTTTCTAACTGTGTTGGAGATGGCTTAAGAACTTTTTATGGTGTTGGAGATGGTTTGAGAATGTTTTTATGATATTGGAGATGGCTTGAGGAGTTTTTATGGTGTTGGAGATGGTTTGAGAACGTTTTTATGATATTGGAGATGGTTTGAGAACTTTTTATGGTGTTGGAGATGGCTTGAGAACTTTTTATGGTGTTGGAGATGGTATGAGAATGTTTTTATGGTGATGGAGATGGTTTGAGAATGTTTTTATGATATTGGAGATGGCTTGAGAACTTTTTATGGTGTTGGAGATGGTTTGAGAATGTTTTTATGATATTGGAGATGGCTTGAGGAGTTTTTATGGTGTTGGAGATGGCTTGAGAACTTTTTATGGTGTTGGAGATGGTATGAGAATGTTTTTATGGTGATGGAGATGGTTTGAGAATGTTTTTAAGATATTGGAGATGGCTTGAGAACTTTTTATGGTGTTGGAGATGGTTTGAGAATGTTTTTATGGTGTTGGAGATGGTTTGAGAACTTTTTTATGGTGTTGGAGATGGCTTGAGAACGTTTTTATGGTGTTGGAGATGGTTTGAGAATGTTTTTATGGTGTTGGAGATGGTTTGAGAATGTTTTTATGGTGTTGGAGATGGTTTGAGAATGTTTTTATGATATTGGAGATGGCTTGAGGAGTTTTTATGGTGTTGGAGATGGTATGAGAATGTTTTTATGGTGATGGAGATGGTTTGAGAATGTTTTTAAGATATTGGAGATGGCTTGAGAACTTTTTATGGTGTTGGAGATGGTTTGAGAATGTTTTTATGGTGTTGGAGATGGTTTGAGAACTTTTTTATGGTGTTGGAGATGGCTTGAGAACGTTTTTATGGTGTTGGAGATGGTTTGAGAATGTTTTTATGGTGTTGGAGATGGTTTGAGAATGTTTTTATGATATTGGAGATGGCTTGAGGAGTTTTTATGGTGTTGGAGATGGTTTGAGAATGTTTTTATGGTGTTGGAGATGGTTTGAGAACTTTTTTATGGTGTTGGAGATGGCTTGAGAACGTTTTTATGGTGTTGGAGATGGTTTGAGAATGTTTTTATGATATTGGAGATGGCTTGAGGAGTTTTTATGGTGTTGGAGATGGTTTAAGAATGTTTTTATGATATTGGAGATGGCTTGAGAACTTTTTATGGTGTTGGACATGGTTTGAGAATGTTTTTATGATATTGGAGATGGCTTGAGAACTTTTATGGTGTTGGAGATGGCTTGAGAACTTTTTATGGTGTTGGAGATGGCTTGAGAACTTTTTATTGTGTTGGAGATGGTTTGAGAATGTTTTTATGATATATGAGATGGTTGAGAACTTTTGAGATGGTTGAGGGGGATCTTACTGAAACGTATAAAATTCTAAAGTGATTGGACAGACTAGATGCAGGAAGATTGTTTCTGATGTTGGGGAAGTCCAGAATGAGGGGGTCACAGTTTAAGGATAAAGGGGAAACCTTTTAGGACCGAGATGAGGAAAAACTTCTTCACACAGAGAGTGGTGAATCTGTGGAATTCTCTGCCACAGGAAACAGTTGAGGCCGGTTCATTGGCTATATTTAAGAGGAAGTTAGATATGGCCCTTGTGGCTAAAGGGATCAGGGGGTATGGAGAGAAAACAGGTACAGGGTTCTGAGTTGGATGATCAGCCATGATCATACTGAATGGTGGTGCAGGCTCGAAGGGCCAAATGGCCTACTCCTGCACCTATTTTCTATGTTTATGGTGTTGGAGATGGTTTGAGAGCATTTTTATGGTGTTCGAGCTGGCTTGAGAACTTTTTATAGTGTTGGAGTTGACTTGAGAACTTTTTCATAGTGTTGGAGATGGCTTAAGAACTTTTTTTACATTTTGGAGATGGCTTGAGAACTTTTTTTACATTTTAGAGATGGCTTGAGAACTTTTTTATGGGTTTGGAGATGCTTGAGGACTTTTTTTTAAAACCATGTTGGAGATGCTTTAGCTCCTTGAGTACTGATGTGAAGAAACAAAGAGATTTAGGAACTGAGTACACTCGTTTTATTTTGTCGCCGTTGACTACCTCCACCCAAAAGGTGGTGGATGGCGCAGTCCATCACCGGTCAAGCCCGCCCCACCATTGAACGCATCCACAAAGGAGTGCTGTCACAAGAGCACAGCAGTGAACATCAACGTTTCCCACTACCCAGGCCATGCTCACTTCTCACTGCTGACATTAGGAAGGAGGTCCCGCACCACCAGGCCCAGGAACAGTTAATTCCTTCAACCATCAGGCTCCTGAACCAGCGCTGGGTAATTCCACTCACCTCAAATCTTGTGCTCTCTACCCATGTCACTGGTGCCAACGTGCACCGTGACCTCTGGATGCCCACCCTCCCCTCTTTGGAATTTTCTGCAGTCGCTCTGTGACATCCTGGACCCTGGCACCTGGGAGACAACGCGCCATCCTGGCATCTATTTTGCAGCCACAGGATCTCCAGTCCGTCCCCCTAACTATCGAGTCCCCTGTCCCTACCGCTCTGCCTGGCTTTGCCCTACCCTGCTGAGCCTCAGAGCCTGGCACAGTGCCACGGGCTTGGTTGTTGCTGCTGTTGTCCCCGATAGGTCATCTGCCCCAGCAGGGGTATTCTTGTTGCTGAGGGGGATGGCCACAGGGGAACCAATCAGTAGACTGCTTGACATCAGTCAGGAGCTAAAGATGGGTGCACTTCCTGCAGATGTTGTAATCAAGGGGACCGTTCGGTACCCTGAAATCCTACATCTCACGGGAGGACTAACGTCCTGCCTACACGTTGTATACCTCTTAACTTCTCAAATTTCTAGCCTGTGCCTGTTCTCGCCTAAGCCTGTCGAGCCAAGGCCTGGCCATTCTACCACTGGCTCAGTCCCAACAATGGCAGCCCCGCTTACACCTCACTTCTTTTCACTGGCCGAATGCCTCGAAGATCACGACATTTGCAACCTGCCGAGCAGTCCTGAAAGACCCTGAACTCTTTATAAACCTCGCCCAGTGATGACCTCTTGCGTTTATTGATTTCTGATTTTGAAATATTTCTTTGTCTTCCCGTGAAAGCCTGCAGGAAAAAGGACTTTAGGTTAGTATATGCGGACATTAACGTGCTTTGCTAATAAATTTCCTTTGACCCTGAAAAGAATGCTGGGATGAGGACCCTCACCGGCGGCCGCAGTTCGCCTCCATCTTGGGGCAGCTGACCACCATTGAGGAGCAGGTGTTGCTGGAAATGCCCCAGGAGTCGTTCCACTCCATGCAGGAGGACTGGAAGCTGGAGATCCAGGACATGTTCGATGAACTGAGGGCCAAAGAGAAGGTAAGCGGGCCGATCCGGACCGGCGGGGTTTGTGCCGGTCGCGAGACGGAGCGCCGAGCGGTTCCGCGGCCCTCGCCAGTTCTCCGTTCCCACCGCTGAAGGCTTCCCGGCGGCCAAACGTGTCGGTTCAACCTCCCATCCGCGTTCTGCCATGTCGGACCACGGTGATGAAGCCAAACTCAGGTTGGAGGAGCAACACCTCATTCCGTCTGGGGAGCCCCAACATGACAGCGTAAACATAGAACAATACAGCACAGTACAAGCCCTTCGGCCCACAATGTTGTGCCGACCCTTAAACCCTGCCTCCCATATAACCCTCCCCCACCTTAAATTCCTCCATATACCTGTCTAGTAGTCTCTTAACTTTCATTAGTGTATCTGCCTCCACTACTGACTCAGGCAGTGCATTCCACGCACCAACCGCTCTCTGAGTGAAAAACCTTCCTCTAATATCCCCCTTGAACTTCCCACCCCTTACCTTAAAGCCATGTCCTCTTGTACTGAGCAGTGGTGCCCTGGGGAAGAGGCGCTGGCTGTCCACTCTGTCTATTCCTCTTAATAACTTGTACACCTCTATCATGTCTCCTCTCATCCTCCTTCTCTCCAAAGAGAAAAGTCCTAGCTCCCTTAATCTCTGATCATAATCCACACTCTCTAAAC
Source organism: Hypanus sabinus (assembly GCF_030144855.1). NCBI lineage: Eukaryota > Metazoa > Chordata > Chondrichthyes > Myliobatiformes > Dasyatidae > Hypanus > Hypanus sabinus. The sequence goes on along the minus strand of NC_082736.1, from coordinate 26,424,229 downwards.
CAGGCAGCATCCTGGTAAATCTCCTCTGTACCCTTTCCAATGCTTCCACACCCTTCCTATAGTGAGGCGACCAGAACTGGACACAGTACTCCAAGTGTGGCCTAACCAGAGTTTTATAGAGCTACATCGTTACCCCGCGACTCTTAACCTCTATCCCTCGACTTATGAAAGCTAAAGCTTATGAAAGGGGGAGAAACATCCCCCTTTCTCTCTTTCCATTCCCTGTTACGATTTCCTTCCCCTCCCCTCCCTCTGGTGCCCCTCCTCCTTCCCTTTCTCTCACGGTCCACCCACCCCTCCAATCGTTCGTCCTTCACCTCTTCCACCTATCACCTGCCAGCTTCTTACTTCATCTTCCCCTCCCCCACAAACCCTCCCCAACTCGCCTCCCTTCCTCTCCTCGCTATGCCTCACCTATCACCTGCAAGCTTGTACGATTTCCCCCAACCCCACCTTCTTAATCTGGCTTCTGCCCCCCCCCCGCCCTTCCGGTCCAGCCCGAAACGTCGACCCCGCCATAGACGCTGCCCGGCCTGCGTCTGGCGGGCGTCGCTCTGGGTGTCCGGCGTCTGTCGCGCAGCTGAGGAGCAAACGGGCTTGTCGGCACGGCGCTCAGCCGCCTGGTTAGTGTGTGTGTCCCCCCCCCCCCGCAGGAGCTGCTGTGCCGCGAGGAGGAGCTGAAGCGGGCGGCGCTGCAGCAGAAGTCGCACGAGGAGTCGCTGCGCCAGCGGGAGCACGCGCTGGCGCAGTGGGAGCTGGACGTCTTCGAGCGCGAGCTCAGCCTCCTCATCTACCAGATGAACGCCGAGAAGCCGAACGTGAAGAAGCGGAAAGGCACCTTCAAGAAGAACAAGCTGAAGGTGAAAGACGGCCATCGCATCAGCCGGCCCATTGGTAAGGAGCGAACCAGAGGCCCCGCCTTCAATCAGTCCAGGAGCCCCTTGATTGGTTAGTTGCAATACAAGGTCTCCGTGATTGGTCAGTGCCAATTCAGGAGCCCCTTGGTCAGTCTGAGCCTATCAGAGACCCCCCCCCCCAGTTGGTCAGAGGCAGTCCAGGAGCCCCTTGATTGGTTAATGGCAGTCCAGAAGCACCTCAGCAGTGTAGGTCACCTGGATTGGCCTGTGGCAGCCGAGGAGCACCTCGATTGGTCAGTATAAGTCTGGTGGCTCCTTGATTGGTCAGTGTGAGTCCAGGAGCTCATGATTGGTCAGTAGCAGTGCTGGGGTCTCCTCAATTGGTCAAGGCAGTTCAGGGGCCCTTTGATAGGTCAATGCCAGCCTCATTTTGTCAAAACGGATCGACAGACTCCCGAATTATCAGAACTACTGCACAGACTGCTGGGGAGTCAGCTTATACACAGGTCCCGTGTTCAGCTTAAATTGTTTACTGCCTGACCTTTGTAGAGATTTAGTTCTGAGCAAAGGATACAGGGAAAAGTGTGAGGAGAAACGTCTTTTACAGAATAATAGTCACGGCGCGCAGAGCTGGTGGGAATCCGCAGGCCCTCAGAGGGAACTGGAAATGCTCCCGAGGGAAAGTGACCTCCACACCTGTAGCAGGTCGCGTCGCGGTGAGCGGGAGGATGTTACGGCTCGGGGCGTCGACTCCGACGTTGGCCTTATCCCTGTGACCGCGCGGGTTTCCCAACGCAGTCCCAGGGCGGACTGGTTAATGGGTCATTAAAAAGTGCCCTGGGACTGGGTCGCAGTGGCCCATTCCGCGCAGATGGCCGGACAACGTTCCCCACCGTTCGTGACTCCTCAGATGGTGAAGCGGTTCCTACCCAAATGCGGCAGGGCCTGGACAATATCCAGGCTCGGGCTGACAAGTGGCGAGTGACATTCGAGCCACACTAGTGCCGGGCAATGACCATCTCCAACAGGAGAGGCTCGAACCATCGTCCCCTGACATTCAGTGGCATCAGCATCACTGAAACCCCTACTGTCAACATCCCGGGGGTGACCATCGACAGGAAACTGAACCGGTCTAGGAATATAAACTCCGTGGCTACCAGAGCAGGTCAGAGGCTCGGAATCCTGCGGGGTGTCACTCACCTCCCGACTCCCCAGAGCCCGTCCACCATTGACGAGGCTCAGGTCAGGAGTGGAGTGGAATACTCGCCCCCCGCCTGGATGAGTGCAGCTCCATCAACACTCGAGAGGCTCGACACCATCCAGTACGAGGCAACTCACTCGATCGGTACCCCTTCCTCAAGCAACCAGTCCCCCCACCATCGACGGACAGTTGCCGCAGTGTGTACTATCTACAAGATGCACTGCGACAGCACACCGAAGTTCCTCAGGCAGCCCCTCCCAGACCCTCGACCACCACCGTCTAGAAGGAGATACCTGGGAACACCCCCACTCGGAAGTCACTCCCCCATCCTGACTCGGAAACATATCACCGTTCCTTCATTGTCGCTGGGTCAGAATCATGGAATTCCCTCCCTAACAGCACTGGGGGTGAACCTACACCCCAGGGGCTGTAGCGGTTCAAAAAGGTAGCTCATCGCCACCTACTCAAGGGCAACTAGGGACGGGCAATAAACGCTGGCTTAGCTGGCGTCGCCCACGTCCTGTAAGTGAATAGATAATTTTAAAAAAGGCTAGGGTGTAACGGGGGGGTTGCTAAACAGAGAGCCTGTTCCAAACTGTATTTCTAGATAAATGCATACATACCTACAGGCCTACCTACTGTACTTAGAAAGATAAACAGAAAGAGAGAGAAAACGGGGCCACTGCACTGATCCAGTGAATAGACCTCTCCTGCGGCTGATTTGGTGATCGTAATGTGGCAATGGTTGGAATTTGCTCCAAAGGGATGTGAGTTCTTGCAGGGGCGACTGTTCTGTCAGCGGGCAATTGTCCAACGGATATCTCTCTCTCTCTCTCTCTGATGCAGATTTCCAGCACAAGCTCACCGTCCAGGCCTCCCCGGTTCTCAATAAGAAGAAAGGCTTGTTTGACGTCAGCTCCAGTTTGGCCAATAACTCGACCTTCGTCCCGCGGCTGAGGGCAATACAGTGTAAGGAACTCACCCAACCCGTCGATAGAATTGTCAACCTTCCTCCCGCAAATACAGTCCGTCTTTCTGCTGGTTATATCTACCTCACTCCTCCTCCCCCCTCCCTCCCCTCCTCCCCTCTCCATCCCTCTTTCTCCCCCCTCCCCTCTCCCTCTCTCTCCCTGTCCCGCTCCCTCTCCCCCACCCCCATCTTTTGCCCTCCCCCTCTCCCTCTCCATCTCTCTCTCTCCGTCTCCTTTTCTCCACTGTCTTCTTCCCTCTCCCCCTCTCTCTCTCTCCCCACTCTCCCTCTCTCTTTCTCGCTCTCTCTCCCTCTCTCTCTCTCCCCTCTCCCACTTCCTCTCTCTCCATCCCTCTTTCTCTCTCCCTCTCCCTCCCTCTCTCCCTCCCTCTCCCTCTCTCCCTCCCTCTCCCCCACCCCCATCTTTCACCCTCCCCCCTCTCCATCTCTCTCTCTCCGTCTCCTTTTCTCCACTTTCTTCCCCTCTCTTTCTCCCCGCTCTCTCTCCTCTTTTTCGCTCTCTCCCCCTCTCTCTCTCCCCCTCTCCCACTTCCTCTCTCTCCATCCCTCTTTCTCTCTCCCTCTCCCTCCCTCTCTCCCTCCCTCTCCCCTCTCCCTCTCTCTCCCTCTCCCTCTCTCCCCCTCTCTCTCTCTCCCCTCTCCCACTTCCTCTCTCTCCATCCCTCTTTCTCTCTCCCTCTCCCTCCCTCTCTCCCCTCCCTCTCCCTCCCTCTCTCCCTCCCTCTCTCCCCCTCTCTCTCTCCCCCTCTCTCTCCCTCTCTCCCTCCCTGTCCCTCTCACTGTCACAATATCTCTCTGTCTGCCTCACGGTCTTGTTCCCTTCTGTCTCCCCGCTGTCTGGCAGTGATTCCCAATGAGAACAATGGCGCGTGGAGCAGGTGTCCGGCCTGGGGCCCCGAGACCTCCGACGGGGAGGACTGTGGGAAAGGAGAGCGGAGACCCGGATGCACCCAGCGGAACAACGGGAATAAACCCTGGGAATTGCCGGCTGATGGAAGGTGGGGGAAACAATCGCGACTCATTGAGGGTGCGATAAGGCAGGATGTTAAATTACGCCGACTGTTAACCGCAAGGCATGATCTCAAATCCAATCATGACATTCTTTTGTAAAAGCGAGTGTGGCCTGTCGGGACTCGCCTGCAGAGCGGGAGACTGCGGAGTGAGTTAGAGACGTAGTCTTCTCCCACCGGTTTTAAAAAGTGACCGGGGGAGGGGGGGGGGGGGATAAGTTGGGACTTGCCTGCAGAGCGGGAGACTGCGGAGTGAGTTGCAGATAATTCCTTGTGGACATCACGCGCCAGCTTCAAAAAGCGAGCGGGGTTTGTCTGCCGGGCGGGAGATGGCTTAGGTAACTAGGGCTAATGAGCAAGGGGTCAATAAAAAGAAGCGAGGCCTACTTGTGGCAGCCACTGTGGGATCAGCCATTGTTGGAGCGGGCCGGTGTTAGAGCGGTTAGGCTTGGACTCAACAGGCGGGGGGGGGGGGGGGGGGGAGACTCTAGAACTGAAGTTTGGGAAATTGGAGGCACAGTAGGCTTGATGGTAGTCGAGGCATTGGAGTAGCCCTCCTGTGAGACGCGGAATCTCAGGCTACCTGCTGGGAGGTCAAGGACCGCGAGCTGGAGTTGGATTTACTCGGGACCAGCCAGGAGGCCGGAAGTTTCGTAGATGAGTCTTTTTTTTTAACTGAGGTGGTGACACCCAGAGTTCAGGTGTCAGATAATAGACAATAGACAATAGGTGCAGAAGTAGACCATTCGGCCCTTCAAGCCTGCACCGCCATTCTGAGATCATGGCTGATCATCTACTATCAGTACCCGGTTCCTGCCTTGTCCCCATAATCCCTTGATTCCCCTATCCATAAGATACCTACCAAGCTCCTTCTTGAAAGCATCCAGAGAATTGGCCTCCACTGCCTTCCGAGGCAGTGCATTCCAGACCCCCACAACTCTCTGGGAGAAGAAGTTTTTCCTTAACTCTGTCCTAAATGACCTACCCCTTATTCTCAAACCATGCCCTCTGGTACTGGACTCTCCCAGCATCTGGAACATATTTCCTGTCTCTATCTTGTCCAATCCCTTAATATAAGTTGCATTCAGATGCCCTCTCAATCTCCTTAATTCCAGCGTGTACAAGCCCAGTCTCTCTAACCTCTCTGCGTAAGACAGTCCAGACATCCCAGGAATTAACCTTGTGAATCTACGCTGCACTTCCTCTACAGCCAGGATGTCCTTCCTTAACCCTGGAGACCAAAACTGTACACAATACTCCAGGTGTGGTCTCACCAGGGCTCTGTACAAATGCAAGAGGATTTCCTTGCTCTTGTACTCAATAGGATGGGAGACGGGTCAGTGGCACTGAGGCTCGGCGGGGTAGGGACAAAGGTCAGGCAGACCGGTGGTGATAGGAGACTCAGTAGTCAGGGAGACAGCCTGGAGACGCCGTGGTCACGAGAGAGACGCCAGGGTGGCGTGCTGCCCCCCCGCCCCCGGGTGCTGGGGTCCGTCCGGGCTGTCTCGGAAGATTCTGAGGAGGGAGGGCGAGCAGCCGGAGGCCGTGGTGCAGGGGCCAGGGTTTTCAGATTTCTGGATCACTGGGATCTGTCCCGAGGGAAGATACGACCCGTACAAAGTGGACGGGCTGCTCCTGAACCCGAGGGGGGGGGGGCGAATATCCTCGCGGGCAGGTTCGGGAGGGTTTAAACTGATTTGGCGGGGTTGGGGGGGGGGGAATGCGTTGGTGGCAACCAGTGATAGGGCTGAGGACGGGGCAGTTGGTAGACAAGTCGATGGGGTGTGTGGTGAGACTGTGAGTAGACGATGGGGCAAGATTGCAGTCCGTGGGGTGGGGTAAAGTGTAACGGGAGGCCCAAGTCGAAAAGGGTGACGGATACAGGACTGAAGGTGTGATATTTGAACGCGCGCAGTGTACGGAATAAGGCAGATGATCTTGTAGTGCGGTTAGAGATTGCCAGGTGTGAAGTTGTGGTCATCACCGAGACGTGGCTGAAAGAAAATCGCAGTTGCGAAATTAACATCCAAGGATACATGTTGTATCGAAAGGCAGGTAGGCAGAGGGGCTGGCGTGGCTCTGCTGGTAAGAAATGAAATCAAATCCTTAGAAAGAGACGATGTGGGATCAGGAAGTGTAGAATCCCTGTGGGGAGAGTTGAGAAACTGCAACGGTAAAAAGACCCCGATGGGAGTTATTTGCAGACCTCAAACAGTAGCCAGGATGTAGGATATAAATTTTAATGGGACGTAGAAAAGGCATGTGAAAAAAAGGGCAATGTTGCGATAGTCATCGGGGATCTCAATATGCGGGTAGATTGAGAAAATCGAGTCGTTGCTGGATACTAAGAGAGGGGATTTGTAGAATGGCTACAAGATGGCTTGTTAGGGCTGCTTGTGGCTGAGCCCACCAGGGGAAAGACTATTCAGGATTGGCTGTTGTGTAATGAACCAGATTTAATTAGGGAGCTTAAGGTAAAGGAACCCTTAGGGTTGTAGAGATCATAATATGATAGAATTCACCGTGCAATTTAACAGCGAGAAGCTAAAGTCAAATGTTTTATGGTGGAGTAAAGGGAATTACAGAGGCATGAGAGGTGCCGACCAAAGTTGGTTGCAAGGGGACACCGGCAGGGATGATGGCAGAACAGCAATGGCTGGAGTTTCTGGGGGCAATTCAGAAGGCGCAGGACAGATACAGCCCAAAGACAAAGAAGTATTCCAAAGGGATGAGGCGACTGTGGCTGATTTGGGAAATCAAAGGCAGCGTCAGAACAAAAGAGACAGCATATAATACAACGAAAATTAGTGGGAAGTTAGAGGTTGGGAAGCTTTGCAAAACAACAGAAGGCAACTAAAAAAAAACCCTAAGAAGAGAAAAGATGGAATACGAAGGTAAGGTAGCCAAAAAAAAAAATCAAATAGGATACTAGAAGTTTTTTCAGATAATAAAAGAGAGGCCAGAATGGACCGCCAGAGAATGATGCTGTAGAGGTAGTAATGGGGGACGAGGATATATCTTGCATCAGTCTTCACAGTGGAAGACACTAGCAGTATGCCAGAGGTTTGAGAGTGTCCGGGGGCAGAAGTGTGTCGAGTTGTCCTTACTAAGGAGAAGACGCTTGGGAAGCTCACAGGCCTGAAGGTAGATAGGTCACCGGGACCAGATGGACTACACCCCGGGATTCTAAAGGAGGTGGCTGAAGAGATTGTGGGCGCATTGTTAATGATCATTCAGGAATCACTCAACTCAGTAGTGGTTCCAAAGGACTGGAAAATTGCAAATCTCACTCCATTTTTTAAGGGAGGGGAGGCAGAAGGAAGGAATTACAAGCCCATTAGCATGACTTCAGTGGTTGGGAAGATGTCGGAGGCCATTACAGAGGGTGCAGTGTTGGGGTGCTTGGAGGCAAGTGAAGGCCAAAATCAGCATGGTTTCCTTAAGGGGGGATCATGCCCGACAAATCTGTTTGAATTCTTTGAGGAAACAACAGGCAGGGTAGACAAAGGAGAGTTAGGGGATGTTGTGTGTTTGGATTTTTAGAAGGCCTTTGACAAGGTGCTACTCGCTGCTTAACAAGAAAAGAACCGGTGGTACTACAGGAAAGATACTGGCGTGGATTGGAGATTGGCGGACTGACAGGAGGCAAAGATTCTGAATATGTTTGTTCTGCTTGCTTGTCAGTGACCAGTGGTATATCGCACGGGGTTTGATATTGGGACCTCTCCCTTTTCAAATTGTATGTCAACAATTTGAACTATAGAATGAATGGGTTTGTGGCCGAGTGATATGAGGATAGGTGGAGGGGAAGGTAGTGCGGAGGAAGCAGGGAGTTTGCAGAAGGACTTGGGCAGATAGAGACAAGGGGGCAAAGAAGTGGCAGATGGAATATAGTGTGCACTTTGGCAGAAGGAATGAAGGTGTGGACTACTTTCTAAATGGGGAGAAAATTCACAAACCAGGGGGTGCAAAGGGACTGGGAGGTCCTCGTGCAGGAATTCCCGAAGGTTGACTTGCAGGTTGAGTCGGCGGTGAGGAATGCAGATGCCATGTTAAGGTTCGAGAGGGCCAGAACACAAGAACGAGGGTGTGATGCTCATGCTTTGTCAGGCTGCATTTGCAATATTGGGACCCATTTAGGGCCCCTTATGTAAGGAAGTGCTGGCATTGGAGAGGGTCCAGAGGAGGGTCACAAGAACTACTCTGGGAATGAAAGGGTTAACATGCGAAGGGCGTTCATTTGATGGTGCCGGGCCTAGATTTGTTGGAGTCTCAGCTATTGAAAGGCCTGGACAGAGTGGATGTGGAGAGGTTGTTTCCTACAGTGGGGTGTCTAGGACCAGAGGGCACAGATAGAGTGGATGTGGAGAGGATGTTTCCTATAGTGAGGGAGTCTAGGACCAGAGGACACAGATAGAGAGGATGTGGAGAGGATGTTTCCTATGGTGGGGGAGTCTAGGACCAGAGGACACAGATAGAGTGGATGTGGAGAGGATGTTTCCTGTGGTGGGGGAGTCTAGGACCAGAGGACACAGATAGAGTGGATGTGGAGAGGATGTTTCCTATAGTGGGGGAGTCTAGGACCAGAGGACACAGATAGAGAGGATGTGGAGAGGATGTTTCCTATGGTGGGGGAGTCTAGGACCAGAGGACACAGATAGAGTGGATGTGGAGAGGATGTTTCCTGTGGTGGGGGAGTCTAGGACCAGAGGACACAGATAGAGTGGATGTGGAGAGGATGTTTCCTGTGGCGGGGGAGTCTAGGACCAGAGGACACAGATAGAGTGGATGTGGAGAGGATGTTTCCTATAGTGGGGGAGTCTAGGACCAGTGGACACAGATAGAGTGGATGTGGAGAGGATGTTTCCTATAGTGGGGGAGTCTAGGACCAGAGGACACAGATAAGGTGGATGTGGAGAGGATGTTTCCTATAGTGGGGGAGTCTAGGACCAGTGGACACAGATAGAGTGGATGTGGAGAGGATGTTTCCTATAGTGGGGGAGTCTAGGACCAGAGGACACAGATAAGGTGGATGTGGAGAGGATGTTTCCTATAGTGGGGGGAGTCTAGGACCACAGATAGAGTGGATGTGGAGAGGATGTTTCCTGTAGTGGGGGAGTCTAGGACCAGAGGACACAGATAGAGTGGATGTGGAGAGGATGTTTCCCATGGTGGGGGAGTGTAGGACCAGAGGACACAGATAGTGTGGATGTGGAGAGGATGTTTCCCATGGTGGGGGAGTGTAGGACCAGAGGACACAGATAGTGTGGATGTGGAGAGGATGTTTCCCATGGTGGGGGAGTCTAGGACCAGAGGACACAGATAGAGTGGATGTGGAGAGGATGTTTCCCATGGTGGGGGAGTCTAGGACCAGAGGACTCAGATAGAGTGGATGTGGAGAGGATGTTTCCTATAGTGGGGGAGTCTAGGACCAGAGGACACAGATAGGGTGGATGTGGAGAGGATGTTTCCCATGGTGGGGGAGTCTAGGACCAGAGGACACAGATAGAGTGGATGTGGAGAGGATGTTTCCCATGGTGGGGGAGTCTAGGACCAGAGGACACAGATAGAGTGGATGTGGAGAGGATGTTTCCCATGGTGGGGGAGTCCAGGACCAGAGGACACAGATAGACTGGATGTGGAGAGGATGTTTCCAATGGTGGGGGACCGTAGGACCGGAATAGAATGGAGAGAAGTCCACTTGGAACAGAGATGAGGAGGAATTTCTTGAGCTGGAGGGTGGAGGGCTGTGGAATTCATTGCCGAGGATGGTTGTATTTAAAGTGGAGGTGGATAGGTTGATGGTGAGTCAGGGCATCTATAAGGGTCTGGGCAGAATGGGAACAATAAATCAGCCATGATTGAATAGTGGAGCAGATCGATGGGGAGAAGACTGGGGCTGAGAGGAAATTTGGATTAGCAACGATGAAAAGCCTGAGCCGGTTCAATGGGCCTGATTCCACTCCTGTGGCTTATGGTCTTAGTTGAGGTTTAGTAATTAATAATATATTTTGAATAAAATGAACAAATCATGAATAATTACTGTGAAAATATCAGATTGTTGTATTAAAAAAATGCATCAGGTTTGCTAACATCCTTTGGAAACTGATTGACCGCACTAGTTCACTTATAGGACGTAGAACAGTACAACACAGTACAGGCCCTTCGGCCCACAGTGTTGTGCTGGCCCTTTAGCAGGTACTGAGATCAATCTCCCCTCCTACGTAGCCCTCCGTTTTTCTATCAGCCACGTCCCTACTTAAGAGTTTCTTAGATGCCTCAAATGTATCGGCCCCTACAACCAATCCTGACATGTTCCACGCACCCAACACTCTCTGTGTGAAGAAATTACCTCTGACATCCCCCTCACCCCCCCGCTGTGCTTTCCTCCAATCACCTTAGAACTCTGCCCCCTTGTCCGCCCATGTTCTCTGGGGAGGGGAAGATGACACTTGTCAGAATTCAGATCCACCAAAATGGCTGACGGTGAACTGCCTGCACAACCCAGTCGCGTCAGGAGCGATTGACACCTGGTGTCCACGTTACTAAGGGTAATTCGATCAAACTTTTATCGGATCGGGCAAACTGAAGAGGGGACGGTGAGCGGAGCCATCAGCTTCAGAGATGCAAGCGGTTCTCGACGCGGTAGCCTAGCGGTTAGCACGGCGGTTTACAGTGCCGGCGACCGGGGTTCGATACCCGCCGCTGCCCAGGAGGAGTTTGCACGTTCTCCCTGTGACCGCGTGGGTTTCCTCCCGGTGCTCCGGTTTCCTCCCACGGTCCGAAGACCTACCGGCTGGTGGGTTAATCGGTCATTGTAAATTGCCCCGGGATTAGGCCAGGATTAAACTCGGGCCCCATTCCAAATTGTAGGAATTCTGCAGAAGCTGGGAGTCCACAGAAAATGTTGGAGAAACTCAGCAAGTCGGGCAGCAGATGAAGGGCCTCGGCCAGAAATGTCGACTGTTTATTCTTTTCCGGGGATGCTGCCTGACCTGCTGAGTTTCCTCTCGCCTCCAGAGGGTGAAGGTCAAATCACACAAGCAAGTCGCAGCTTAAGAGTAAGTTGTCACCTGAACGGGTTTTCTTAAATCACATTTTTACATATTATACGACGAGACATAGGGGCAGAATTAGGCCATTCAGCCCATCGAGTCTGCTCTGCCATTCCAACATGGCTGATCCCGGATCCCCTCAACCCAAACACCTGCCTTCTTGCCCTGTCCTTTGATGCCCCAATCGATCAGGAAACGAGCAACTTCCGCCTTAAATACACCCACGGACTTGGCCCCCACTGCAGTCTGGGGCAGAGAATTCCACCGATTCACTACTCTCTGGCTAAAACAAATTCCTCCTGACCTCTGTTCTAAAGGGTCGCCCCTCAATGTTGAGGCTTTGCCCTCTAGTTCTGGATACCCCTCCCCCCACCACACTAGGAAACATCCTCTCCACTCTCCACATCCACCCTATCTAGTCCTTTCAACATTCGGTAGGTTTTAATGAGATATCCCCGCATTCTTCTAAATTACAGTGAGTCCAGGCCCAAAGCTGCCAGACGCTCCGCATATGTTAACCCTATCATTCCCAGAATCATCCTCTAGGCTCTCTCCAATGACAACATCTCTGAGATAACGGGGCCCAAAGCTGTGGACAATACTCCCAGTGCGGCCTGACCAGCTTCTGTCCCCCGCGTGCTTGGTCGGACAATGTAGATAGTAACTTTGTTAACTCAGAACACTGAGAATAACGGGGGCACTCCACCCTCAGGACACGACCTCGGGCGGACAATGAGATATGGATCGGCGAATCCGGAGACGAGGGGTCAACTCCGTCTTCAACCAACTCCACTGGAGACTCTAATCCCGGTAAGCAGACAGCAGGTGCCTCTGGATAACCACCTGCTCTCCGACAGAACCCCCCCCCCCGGTTCGCCTCCTTGCCGGCGCACGGTCCAGTGAGCCCCAGGCCCAATTGAAAATGGGCCCCCCCCCCCCCCCCCCCCCGTCCTACCCCGTCTTGAGGGAGCACTGCCTCTTCGATCGCTTAACCCGGGCTCTGCCAGACAGATATTCCAAGGGTCCTGTAGACGCTGGAAATGTTGAGCGAGATGCTAAAGGAACCCAGCTAGTCAGGCAGCGTCTGCAGTGCTTGCTTAGGGAGGTAGACGGTCGACGTTTCGGGCCGAGACCCTTCGCCAGGAAGTGGACAGGAGTCTGGAGCCCATCTTCTGACCCTGTAGCTTAGGGTCTTACGGCATTTGAATTGAATTCACTTTATTTCTGACATCCTTTTCCCGTACATGAGGAGTAAAGTTGTTTACATTATGTCTCCATCTAAACGTGCAACGTGCAGTCACACTAATTCATAATAGTTTACAATAAATAGAACTGTCAATGTATTATAGAGAGCAGGCGGTCCCCGAGTTACGAATGTCCGACTTACAGACAACTCGTACTGACGTACCGAGGAAGGAGAACGCCGTCCGCCATTTTAAGTCGGATCGCGACGCTGTCCGCCATTTTAAGTCGGTTCGCGACGCCGTCCGCCATTTTAAGTCGGATCGCGACGCCGTCCGCCATTTTAAGTCGGTTCGCGACGCCGTCCGCCATTTTAAGTCGGATCGCGACGCCGTCCGCCATTTTAAGTCGGTTCGCGACGCCGTCCGCCATTTTAAGTCGGATCGCGACGCCGTCCGCCATTTTAAGTCGGATCGCGACGCCGTCCGCCATTTTAAGCCGTGTGTAACTTGGTATTCACCTTCACCAGGAAGTGGACGGGAGCCAGAAACCCGTCTTCCCCTTTTCACTCCGGTCCTGATGAAGGGTTTTGGCCCGAAACGTCGGCAGTTAGATCAGGATCACGTTTAATATCACCGGCGTATGCTGTGAACTTTGTCAACTTTGCAGCAACAGGACGTAAAAATGAAAGCTAAAAACTAAAAAATAAAAATAAAACCTCAAATTGCAGTGAATATAAAAGCACAGATTTTGTTATTCTTGAAACTGTGTGCATGTATATATTTGTAAATCTTTGCAACTACCTGAATTAGTTGCTCATAAAATGTCGTCTGATCCGCACGCGCAGATTCAACCAACCGCATATCGGGAAAACCCGTAAGTTCTCTCTCCAGCACTCGTTGTTTGAGTATGCACAGACTATTTTTTTCTTGTCATTATTCCCTAAACAATACAGTATAACAACTATTTACATAGCATTTACATTGTATTGGGTATTATAAGTAATCTAGAAATTATTTAAAAGTACAGGCAGTCCCCGGGTTATGAATGAGTTCCATTCCTGAGTCCGTCTTTAAGTCGGATTTGAAATCAGAACAGGTACATCCGGTATTGCTTAGCATCAGTTAGTCAAATGTTTTACTTAGTATATAGTACATATTTTACCTTTCTATGCATATAAAATACTTAAGAAACATATGTATTTCAATAATTAAATCACTGCATTGCTTGGTAATAATTGTAGCTTTCATCGGGCCAGGGCCTTTCACATTTTCCATTAAAATTGTTCCGATCGCTGACCAACAGTAGCCTAACGCTTTTCCAATGACCAATGGCGTTTCATCTCTTTCCGATCGCTTTATTACTTCCACTTTATTTTCAATCGTGATCGTGATTATTTTCATGAACAGAAACACAGCGGATTCAGAGCTGCGCAGGGAATTCAGTGCCCACCGCACTGAGACAGGTTAAGTAATGTCTGGGGTTCCGCTGGGTCCTTAAGACCACCGCACTGAGACAGGTTAAATAAAGTCCGGGGTTCCGCTGGGTCCTAAAGTCCACCGCACTGAGACAGGTTAAATAAAGTCCGGGGTTCCGCTGGGTCCTAAAGTCCACCGCACTGAGACAGGTTAAATAAAGTCCGGGGTTCCGCTGGGTCCTAAAGTCCACCGCACTGAGACAGGTTAAATAAAGTCCGGGGTTCCGCTGGGTCCTAAAGTCCACCGCGCTGAGACAGGTTAAATAAAGTCCGGGGTTCCGCTGGGTCCTAAAGTCCACCGCACTGAGACAGGTTAAATAAAGTCCGGGGTTCCGCTGGGTCCTAAAGTCCACTGCACTGAGCCAGGTTAAATAAAGTCCGGGGTTCCGCTGGGTCCTAAAGTCCACCGCACTGAGACAGGTTAAATAAAGTCCGGGGTTCCGCTGGGTCCTAAAGTCCACCGCGCTGAGACAGGTTAAATTAGGGACTTGAGCATCCACTTTTTTTTCTATCTGTGGGGGGGGTCCCGGAACCAATCCCCCGCGGATAAGGAGAGCTGACTGTTCAACATTTAAACAATCACAGTCCAGATTCAGAAAAAGCATGCGAACCCCTGGGGTAATGTCTTCTGCAAAATCTATTTGGTGTTCTAATCGATGAGGTGAGATTGGGGGTGTGGGTTGTGGGGGTTAATAAAGCCCTAATAAAGAAAGGCCACACAAAGTCCGGGTACTGCTCTTCTCAAGAAAGATCTGTCTATGTGCACCATGCCTCGATCGAAACAACCTTCAGAGGACCTTAGAAGAATTCGAGAGATACGTGAAGCTGGAAAAGGCTACAAAAGCATTTCTAAAGACCCGAGTGTTCATCAGTCTGCAGTAAGAGAAATCGTCTACAACTGGAGGAAATTCAGTACCGTTGTGACGCTCCCTAGGAGTGGGGGTCCTGCGAAGATCACGCCAAGGGCACGATGTGCAAAGCTGAAGGGGGTGAAAGGAACCCAAGGGCAGCAGCAAGAGCCCTGCAGAACTCTGTAGGAGATAAACACTGGACTAGAATGGAAGGACACCACGGAGGACACTGCTCTCTTTATATAAAAATAAACATGGCTGCAGGTCTTGTTTCGAACTGTGATAAGACCGCTGAATGGATCCTGACCCGGATCTGGGCCGTACCTTCCCAATATCCGGACCTGACTTGCACTACCTTACTTTCCTTTTTCTATTTTCAATTATGATTGATAATTGAAATTTTTATTAGATTTACTTTGATTTGTACTTCACCTGGTCGTTCCACAACGCTGCTGGGTCAATGTTCTGTGGACAGATGAGACACAAGTTGAACTTTTTGGGCAGAGTTGCACATTGGTAAGTTCGGAGGGAAAGGGGCACTGCACACTAACTCGAAAACCTCATCCCAACTGTGAAGCAGGGTGGAAGGGGCATCGTGGTTTGGGGCTGCTTTGCTACCTCAGGGCCTGGTCAGCTTGCAACCATTCAGGGAACAATGAATTCAAAGTTGTATCGAGACGTTTTACAGGAGAGTGTCAGGGTAGCGGTCCGTCACCTGAGGCTTAATAGAAGCTGGATGACGTAACGAGACAATGATCCGAAACACAAGAGTAAACCGACAACAGAATGGTTTAAAAAGAAAAGTAGTGTTTTGGAATGGGCAGGTCAGAGTCCAGACCCTAACCCATTTGAGATGATGTGGCATGACCTGAGGAGGACTGTCCATGCAAGATATCCCAGAAATATTGATGAACCGAAGCAGTTTTTAACGGAGGAATGGTCTAAAGTTCCTCCTCGCCCATTGTGCAAGTCTGATCTACAGCCACAGGAAACGTTTGGTGGAGGTTATTGCCACTAAAGGAGGTTCTACCAGTTATTAAATACTTTTTCTTTATTGTCACCAAACAATTGATACTATAGCGTACAATCGTCACAGCGATATTTGATTCTGCGCTTCGCGCTCCCTGAAGTACAAATCGAAGTAAATATAATAAAAATTTAAATTATAAATCATAATTAGAAATTAGAAAAGGGGGAGTAAGGTGGTGCAAGTCAGGTCCGGATATTTGGAAGGTACGGATCCGGGTCAGGATCCGTTCAACAGTCTCATCACAGTTGGAAAGAAGCTGTTCCCAAATCTGGCCGTACGAGTCTTCAAGCTCCTGAACCTTCTCCCGGAGGGAAGGGGGACAAGAAGTGTGTTGGCTGGGTGGGTCGTGTCCTTGATTATCCAGGCAGCACTGCTCCGACAGCGTGCGGTGTAAAGTGAGTCCAAGGATGGGAGACTGGTTTGTGTGATGTGTTGGGCTGTGTTCACGATCTTCTGCAGCTTCTTGGACAGGATAACTTCCATACCAGGTTCTAGCATTCCCTAGAAGAATGCTTTCTACGGTGCATCTATAAAAATTAGTGAGGGTTTTAGGGGACAGGCCAAATTTCTTCGGTTTTCGCTGGAAGTAAAGGCGCTGGTGGGTTCACATACTTTTTCCAGCCTGGACTGTGAATGTGTAAACAATGTGTTCAATAAAGGCAAGAAAAGTACAATTGTTTGTGTGTTAACAGTTTAGGCCGATTGTGTTTGTCTATTATTGTGACTTAGACGAAGATCAGACCACATTTTATGAGTAATTAATGCAGAAAACCAGGTAATCGCAAAGGGCTCACAAACTTTTTCTCAAAACAGTTTCAAGAATAAGCTAATATATTAGCTAAATTAAATAAGTGCAAAAAATAAGTCGTGAAGGCTACAGGACAGAGACAGGTCCTTAGGCCCACAGTGCTGAGCTGATCCAGCAAATCAAAACACTAATCCCTCCTACCTACCCCATCTCTGCATCCCTCCGCCCTCCTCACATCCACCCAAATGCCCGTTAGAGGCCTCCAGCACCCAGGGCATGCCCTTCTCTCGCTGTTACCATCAGGGAGGAGGTACAGGAGCCTGAAGACACACACTCAGCGATTCAGGAACAGCTTCTTCCCCTCTGCCATCAGGGAGGAGGTACAGGAGTCTGAAGACACACACTCAGCGATTCAGGAACAGCTTCTTCCCCTCTGCCATCAGGGAGGAGGTACAGGAGCCTGAAGACACACACTCAATGATTCAGGAACAGCTTCTTCCCCTCTGCCATCAGGGAGGGGGTACAGGAGCCTGAAGACACACACTCGACGATTCAGGAACAGCTTCTTGCCCTCTGCCATCAGGGAGGAGGTACAGGAGCCTGAAGACACACACTCAGCGAGTCAGGAACAGCTTCTTCCCCTCTGCCATCAGGGAGGAGGTACAGGAGTCTGAAGACACACACTCAGCGATTCAGGAACAGCTTCTTCCCCTCTGCCATCAGGGAGGAGGTACAGGAGCCTGAAGACACACACTCAATGATTCAGGAACAGCTTCTTGCCCTCTGCCATCAGGGAGGAGGTACAGGAGCCTGAAGACACACACTCAGCGACTCAGGAACAGCTTCTTCCCCTCTGCCATCAGGGAGGAGGTACAGGAGCCTGAAGACACACACTCAGCGACTCAGGAACAGCTTCTTCCCCTCTGCCATCAGGGAGGAGGTACAGGAGCCTGAAGACACACACTCAGCGACTCAGGAACAGCTTCTTCCCCTCTGCCATCAGGGAGGAGGTACAGGAGCCTGAAGACACACACTCAATGACTCAGGAACAGCTTCTTCCCCTCTGCCATCAGGGAGGAGGTACAGGAGCCTGAAGGCACACACTCAGTGATTCAGGAACAGCTTCTTCCCCTCTGCCATCAGGGAGGAGGTACAGGAGCCTGAAGACACACACTCAGCGATTCAGGAACAGCTTCTTCCTCTCTGCCATCAGGGAGGAGGTACAGGAGCCTGAAGGCACACACTCAACGATTCAGGAACAACTTCTTCCCCTCTGCCATCAGGGAGGAGGTACAGGAGCCTGAAGACACACACTCAGTGATTCAGGAACGGCTTCTTCCCCTCTGCCATCAGGGAGGAGGTACAGGAACCTGAAGACACACACTCAGCGATTCAGGAACAGCTTCTTCCCCTCTGCCATCAGGGAGGAGGTACAGGAGTCTGAAGACACACACTCAGCGATTCAGGAACAGCTTCTTCCCCTCTGCCATTAGGGAGGAGGAACAGGAGCCTGAAGACACACACTCGACGATTCAGGAACAGCTTCTTCCCCTCTGCCATCAGGGAGGAGGTACAGGAGCCTGAAGACACACACTTGACGATTCAGGAACAGCTTCTTCCCCTCTGCGATCAGGGAGGAGGTACAGGAGCCTGAAGACACACATTCAGCGATTCAGGAACAGTTTCTTCCCCTCCGCCATCAGGGAGGAGGTACAGGAGCCTGAAGACACACACTCAACGATTCAGGAACAGCTTCTTCCCCTCTGCCATCGGGGAGGGGGTACAGGAGCCTGAAGGCACACACTCAACGATTCAGGAACAGCTTCTTCCCCTCTGCCATCAGGGAGGGGGTACAGGAGCCTGAAGACACACACTCAGCGATTCAGGAACAGCTTCTTCCCCTCTGCCATCAGGGAGGAGGTACAGGAGCCTGAAGGCACACACTCAGCGATTCAGGAACAGCTTCTTCCCCTCTGCCATCAGGGAGGAGGTACAGGAGCCTGAAGGCACACACTCAGCGATTCAGGAACAGCTTCTTCCCCTCTGCCATCCGAGGACATCGAACCCTTGGATACTACCTCACTTAATATATAGTATTTCTGTTTTTTGCACAATCTTTAATCTGTTCAATATACGTAAACTATAATTGATTTACTTATTTGATAATATTACAATTATTATTTATTAGTATCATGTTTTTTCTTCGATATTAAGTATTGCATTGAACTGCTGCTGCTAAGTTAACAAATTTCACGTCAGGTGCCGGTGATAATAAACCTGATTCTGATTCTGAATCTAATGTATTTGCCTCCACCACCCTATCAGGCATCCTCCAAATAAAAAAACTTACCCCTCACACCCCCCCCACCCTTCAACGCAGGCCCTCTGGTATTGGACATCTCAACCCTGAGAAACAGATATTCCACTCTACCGAGGCCTCTCATGGTCTTATAAACCTCCATTGGCCGCTCCAGAGAAAACATCCCAAATTTGCCCTCGCAAAGCCAAAGATATTTTTGACGGTGTTTGTGTGTATGAAACCAGTAAACTTGATCGAACGGGTACGTGGATGGGAGAGGTTGAGGGGGTAAAGGTTGGAGTGGATCTAGCTTGGGTTGCCATGGAGCAGTAGGGCCGAAAGGCCTGTAGATTTCGGAGCCTGTAGATTTCAGGCCTGTAGATTTTGGGCCTGTAGATTTCGGAGCCTGTGGATTTTGGAGCCTGTAGATTTCAGGCCTGTAGATTTTGGAGCCTGTAGATTTCAGGCCTGTAGATTTCAGGCCTGTAGATTTCGGGCCTGTAGATTTTGGAGCCTGTAGATTTCAGGCCTGTAGATTTCAGGCCTGTAGATTTCGGGCCTGTAGATTTTGGAGCCTGTAGATTTCAGGCCTGTAGATTTCAGAGGGCTCAGATCCCCGGCGCTCTGGCAGCGCAGAGGGAGGGTCCCAACTGTCCCTGTACGGTCGCTGCCCGAGCCCCTCAGCCTGGGTCCCCGGACAGGTGGGCGATACGTTCACGGGATGACATTGTAATCTCCTTTCTTCCCCCTCTCTTTAACGGCAGCCGACGACACCAGGAGCGACGAGCACCTCCCGGTCGACGACCCTCACCTACCTCAGGCCGCCGAAGACCGCGCCGACGAAGGCCGCTGGCCGTTGAGGAGCCCGCGCCGGGCCTTGCTAGCCAGCGCCGCCGTGCTCGCCTCGGTGGCGCTCGGCCGTGGCCTGCAGGGCCCGCGCCAGGCCGACGCCCAGGAGGCCCCCGCCGGCTGCGGCAACGGCGGCTCGCCGCAGCTGACGCACGGCAAGAAGGCCCGGAAGGAGGCCGCCGAGCCGCCCGGCGACCTCATCCACTTCTCCGACAGCCTGGACCCGGCCGAGGTGCTGATTGACCTGGCCCCCGCCAGCGGGCGGCCCCTGCTGCTGCCCGGGCCCCCGGTCACCCCGAGGAGGGAGCGGAGGCGTGTCGCTGGCGGGGGCAGTCCGTCGGAAATCAGCGCTGACACTGCAGGTGAGACTCCGGCAAGGGACGAAGTGCTGCCAACGGGTTGGCCCTGTGGAGTACCTTGGTACTGACTAAACACATTGCTGAAGGTAGAGCAGCAGATGCAGTGTATATGGATTTCAACAAGGGATTTGGTAAGGTTCCGCACGCAAGGCTTATTGAGAAAGTAAGGAGGCCTGGGATCCAAGAGGACATTGCTTTGTGGATCCAGAGCTGGCTTTCCCACAGAAGGCAAAGAGTGGTTGTAGACGGGTCATATTCTGCATGGAGGTCGATCACCAGTGGGGTGCCTCAGGGATCTGTTCTGGGACCCTTACTCTTTGTGATTTTTATAAATGACCTGGATAAGGAAGTGGAGGGATGGGTTAGAAAGTTTGCTGATGACACAAAGGTTGGAGGTGTTGTGGATAGTGTGGAGGGCTGTCAGAGGTTACAGCGGGACATTGATAGGATGCAGCACTGGGCTGAGAAGTGGTAGATGGAGTTCAACCCAGTTAAGTGTTAAGTGGTTCATTTTGGTAGGTCAAATATGGTGGCAGAATATAGTATTAATGGTAAGACTCTCAGCAGTGTGGAGGATCAGAGGGATCTTGGGCTCCGGGTCCATAGGACACTCAAAGCTGCTGCACAGGTTGACTCTGTGGTTAAGAAGGCATAGGGTGCATTGGCATTCATCAATCGTGGGATTGAGTTTAAGAGCTGAGAGATAATGTTACAGCTATATAGGACCCTGGTCAGACTCCACTTGGAGTACTGTGCTCAGTTCCGGTCACCTCACTACAGGAAGGACGTGGAAACCATAGAAAGGGTGCAGAGGGGATTTACAAGGATGTTGCCTGGATTGGGGAGTATGCCTTATGAGAATAGGTTGAGTGAACTCGGCCTTTTCTCCTTGGAGCGACGGAGGATGAGAGGTGACCTGATAGGGGTATACAAGATGATGAGAGGCATTGATCGTGTGGATAGTCAGAGGCTTTTCCCCAGGGCTGGAATGGTTGCCACAAGAGGACACAGGTTTAAGGTGCTGGGAAGTAGGTACAGAGGAGATGTCAGGGGTAAGTTTTTTTACTCAGAGAGTGGTGAGTGCGTGGAATGGGCTGCCGGTGACGGTGGTGGAGGCAGATACGATAGGGTCTTTTAAGGGGCTTTTAGATGGAACTTAGTAAGATAGAGGGCTATAATTTCTGAGGTAGGGACATGTTCGGCACGACTTTGTGGGCCGAAGGGCCTGTATTGTGCTGTCAGCTTTTCTATGATTCTACGATACGGTGCCAGCAATCGCTAACCACGCTGCAGTTTCCATCATGGCCAGTAGTTTGTGCTAAATTAATCCAGTGGGGGCAATAGGTTGCACCATTCCCTGCCTGCAGGTGGCGCTGTGCTCCCATTTTTTTGGGCCATTCAGTCCAATCAGCTTGAGCTTAATTGTCATTCACCACCTATAACCGTACCCCATGGTGGGGGAGCCCAGGACCAGAGGGCACAGCCTCAGAATAGAGGCACGTCCATTCAGACTGGAGATGAGGAGGAATTACTTTAGCTGGGGGGTGGTAAATCTGTGGACTTCGGTGCCACAGGCAGCTGTGGAGGCCAAGACTTTATATATAGTTAAGGCAGAGTTTGACAAGTTCTGGGTGTGACGGGATACGGGGAGAAGGCAGGAGATTGGGGTCTGAGGTGGGGGCGTGAATGGCAGTGGTCCAAATGGGTAAGTTCTGCCCTTATAATTTAGGGTCTTATGGGAGTTGGATCGAATTAACTTTATTTACGACATACTATGTGCAGCCATAGTAGTCAATGCACTAAAATCAGCATGAGTTCATCAGTCTGATGGCCTGGTGGGAGAAGCTGTCCCGGAGCCTGTTGGTCCTGGCTTTTATGCTGCGGTACCGTTTCCCGGATGGTAGCAGCTGGAACAGTTTGTGGTTGGGGTGACTCGGGTCCCCGGTGATCCTTCGGGCCCTTTTCACACACCTGTCCTTGTAAATGTCCTGAATAGCGGGAAGTTCCCATCTACAGATGCGCTGGGCTGTCCGCACCACTCTCTGCAGAGTCCTGCGATTGAGGGAGATACGGTTCCCGTACCAGGCAGTGATGCAGCCGGTCAGGATGCTCTCAGTTGTGCCCCTGTAGAAAGTCCTTAGGATTTGGGGGCCCATACCAAACTTCTTCAGCTTTCTGTGGTGAAAGAGGTGCTGTTGTGCCTTTTTCACCACACAGCTGGTGTGTACAGACCACGTGAGGTCCTCGGTGATGTGGATGCTGAGGAACTTGAAGCTGGTCACCCTCTCAACCCCAGATCTATTGATGTCAATAGGGGTTAGCCTGTCTCCATTCCTCCTGTAATCCACAACTGGCTCCTTTGCTGCTGAGGGGCATCACCGAACGAAGCAGCGTTCACCTGTACTAAGGTGCACAACGCAGTACCTATGACCCGCACACGACACGTGAAGTGGTATTATCGCAAATAAGGTACATCTGTGACACAATTTGTGGTGGTTTTTCGTGCCTCACAAACAACCAGGAGACGCAGAAGATTCTTCAAGAAGGGTTAAACTTTAATTTGCAAATCAAAGCTGAGACAGTCATTGAGCTAGTCGCTGATTGCCCACCGATTCTCCGACACGGCATTTTTTATAGTATTTGTCCAGTTGTATTAGCATATGTAATCGATCTATAGTTGAGTATTGCAGGTACTACACATATTACACGTACATCATGTCCCTATTGTTCCTATCAATTGGCTTAATCATGTTCTAATCTACATCTCTTAGCTACCTCTCATTAACATACCTTTGTCTTCTACATTTTTAAGACTTCAGTCTCCTACCAAATTGGGGACATGCATAGCAAACTGACTAGCTACACAGCAAATGATACAAGTTTTATACTCCATAATATTTTTATACTCCAATATATTCCCCCTTTGAGACCCAGAGGAAGAAGACTAAGAGTCCGCGCACAAAAGCCTCAATAAACTCAAGCATTTACTCCCAAATCTCGGGTAAACTGTAATTTTCTGCGCCAAGACCTCAAAGTATTCTCTCCCTGCTACCCTGGGCCGCTGAGCCAAAAACCTGTCCCTCTGTACCTGAGACAGGCAAAAAGACTCAGAAGCCCTTACAATCTACTCCCACACTGTCGTTTTGCTCTTGTTCATCCTGCAGGTGTTGTAGGCTGTAACGATACATTTTTGGTGTTTCTTTCTCCACTAAGCTTGCTTCAGTAATTGCCACGAGCAGGGGAAATTGTTTGGTTGCAGCACGCACTACAAGAGATTTGAGACAAGGAGGAGAACAGCACAGCACAAGCGCACAGCTCAACAATACAATACTGACAGTGATTGCTATTTTAGTCAGCCATGCTCCCAATCCTCCGAGTCTACTTTCTAACCCGTCAAATAACTGATGTTCAAATCCTGCATTCTGTTTGACCTCCGTCCGCAGATTCTTTAATTTATTCATTGCTTTAGTAAATGATCCTTCTGGGCTAGTATTGTTCGGTATGAAAGTGCAGCATTGTTCTCCAAACATTACACACACACCCCCTTTTTCTGCCAAAAGCCAATCCAGTACCTGTCTGTTTTGCCACGCCATCCTGCTAGTTGCATCTGGCTGTTGCCCCAAGGCCTCCAGTGCATCATCGGTGTAGTTGATGAATCTCTGTTGATTGTACTATATATAGTTTATCCATTCAATATTTTTGCTTATCCCTATCACAGCTATGATAGCTTCCCAGTGAACATCTCATGCGGTGTCAGGCATGTCATTCGATTAGTTTGCATGCGGTAACTCATCAATGCTAACGGTAAAGCATCAACCCAATTAAGTTTAGTGTCTGCACAAATTTTGTTTAGTTTGGCTTTCAGGGTTCCATTAATTCTCTCTACCATGCCCTGCGACTGAGGGTGGTAAACACATCCAAATCTTTGCTTTATCCTCAGCGCCTGTAGTACCAGTTTGACCACTTTCTGGATAAAAGCTGAACCACTGTCTGAGCTAACTCCTGTAGGTATTCCAAACCTTGGGATCACTTCATTTGTCAGAAATTTTACCACTTTCTTTGCCCCTTGATCTCTTGAAGGTACCGCCTCCACCCATCTGCTGAATCGATCAATTACTACCAGCATGTATCTTTTCCCTCTCACTGTCTTTATCATGTCTACGTAATCGATCACTAGATGTTTAAATGGTCCTTCAGGTACAGGAATGTGACCTATTGGGGTTGTAATTCCCTTCCGAACATTATTCTGTGCACATACCTCGCACTGTGACAAGACAAAGTCCACTGAAGCCTGTAAATAAGGTGACCAAAAACCATCCTTCTTTATTTTCTTTATCACTTCCCCCCTTGCACAATGGTCAACCCCATGCGCTTCTGAAATCAGAAACGTCAGTAGAGGGGTGGGCACTACCAACAAACTGTCTTCCGTGCTCCACAAGCCTTCCGGGTTCTGCTTGGCCCCTCCTTTTTCTCCACATTGTCTGTTCTGCCAAAGTTGCCTTACCTTGTATTTCAATTAGGTCCTCTACCTCAGGTTCTGGAGCTAGGCTTACCTGGGGGGCAATGACAGCTGATGTACACCCGGATGCTTTTCTGGCTGCCTCGTCTGCAGCTTCATTTCCCTATGTTATTACATCATTTCCCTTTTTATGTGTCTGGCATTTTACTATAGCCAATGCTTTAGGTTTCATTATGGCTTTTATTAAGTCTAGAATTTGCTGACAATGTTGTATGGGATCTCCACTACTTTTTTAAAAACCTCTCTGCTTCCACACTGCCCCGGACAAATGGCATACTCCATGGGCATATGCCGAATCAGTATAGATGTCTACTTTCTCACCTTCCATCATTTCACACGCAGCTGTCAGGGCTTTGATTTCCGCTAGTTGGGCTGAACACGGTTGGGGACAGGACTCCATCCTAATAATCTTATAGCTCGACTGATCCTGCTGTACGACTGAGAACCCTGCATGATTTCCATCATAGTCCCTATAACAAGAGCCTCCTACGAACAGAACCTTTTTATCTGCATCCTCCAGTGGTTCTGACCGTAAATCTGCTCTCAATTTGGCAAATGCCATCGTCTTCCCTACACAATCATGGGGTTCTCCTTCATAGTCTAAAGGGACAAAATCGGCTATATTACTGGTCGTGCATATCTGGAAATGTCAATAGCATCTGATACGCTGCTATCCTGGCTGGCGTCAGCACAAATTTCCCTCTTTCCAGCAATTCTGCTACTTTGTGGTGTGTGTACAGAGTCACGGGATAGCCCAGGGTTACAGATGATGCCTTTTCATATGCATAGTACAGCGCCACCAATCCCTGATAACAGGGTGGGTACCCCTGAGCCACCTCATCTAGTCTCGTACTGTAGTATGCTATCGGCTGCTTTGCTTTTCCTGTGCCTGGCTCTTGTGTTAGAACCGCTATGACATAACCCTCCTGTCGGTTGGATACATACAAATGAAAAACCTTCTCGTAGTCAGGCAAAGCTAATGCTGGTGCTGACTGAAATTCCTGCTTAATAGTATTGAAAGCTATCTCCGCCTCTCCGTTCCACTGTAAGCCGTTTTTCAAATTTGTATGTCCTGCTTCTTTCATTATCTTTCTCAAAGGTGCCACAATCTCAGTATATTCTCCTATCCAATCTGAGCTGCACCCTGCCATTCCCAAAAACGTCATCATCTGCCCTACAGTCTGGGGTTTGGGGGCCTTAGTTATTGCCTCAATCTGATCTGGTGCTATCGCCTTCACTCCCTTGGATATTACCCTGCCTAAGTATTCCACTTGCTGCATGCAAAATTGCAGTTTCTTTTTGGATACTTTATGTCCTCCGTGCGCCAGCTTCTCTAACAGAGTTATAGTGTCCTGCTCACACTGTTCCTTACTGTGGGAGCAAATCAACAGGTCATCCACATACTGTAACAATGTACTTTCCAATGGCATGCCCTCTAGGCCTGCCTTCAATACCTGATTAAAAACGTGTGGTGATGTTTAAATCCTTGCGGCATTCTGGTATCGGTATACTGAGCACCTCTGTAAGTAAATGCAAACAGATACTGACACTGGTCGGCTAGAGGAATGCTGAAGAAAGCTGAACACAAATCAATCACTGAAAAGTAACTTGCTTCTGGTGGAACATTAGTCAAAAGCGTGTGTGGGTTGGGGACTACCGCTGGCCAGTCCTCTACCACATCATTTACCGCTCGCAAATCATGCACCAATCTCCACTTAGATTTATCTGCTTTTAAGACTGGCAGGAACGGGGTATTGCATGGACTGTTTGTTCTTTTAAGCACTCCTATTTCAAGCAACCCCTGCACTGTCGATGCTATTCCCTCTTCCGCTTCTGGTCTTAGAGGGTATTGTGGTCTCCTGGGTGGAATTGCTCCCCTTTTCAGCCTTATTTCCACCGGACTTGCTGTTTTTATTTTCCCTACATCCGTGTCATGCTGTGACCACGGAATAGATGGCAACTCATCTAACCTTATATCGTTCTGCTGGCCTCTTTCCTTTCCCAGCAAGGGCAGGTGTGGTTGGGGAGTTATTTCGACCTCTCTCACTGTCCCTACCATATCTACACTTACCATTATTTTAATACAATTGTTGTCTTCTGATATCCACACCTCTGGTGTGATTTTCCTCCACACTGTTATGGTTTCAACACTCTTAACTAAGGGTCCTGAGTCTTTAGACTGATATCCCTTATTTACCAACAACGTTAAGTGGGGCGCAGCCTCTGGTATCCTGTACTATTTTTCCAAAAAGGTGTTCCATTTAACTTGTAAAGCTGCCCCTTGCTTTCCAATTATCACAGCCTCCCCTTCCAGGCGCTGCTGGGTACATACCTCCAGGTGCCATCTCTCCTCTAACTCCCTGTTCTGAGTCTCGTCAAAAATCACTGTACAATGTAGCCCTGGGTAATATAGCCTGCACACCCTTTTTCCATTTTTCCCTGGTTTCCTGAATCTGATCTGCGATGTCTTCTATCCAAAGGACATTAGCCTTCTCGTCTTCTCGCACTATCAATTGAGCCCCTGCTCTTTCCACACTCAGCCCATTTCTGGTGCATTCTAATTTTAATTCCAATTTCAATAAGGCAACTCTGCCTAACAAATTAATACTAGCACTGGCAAAACAATTTCTTTATTTCCCATTCTTAACTGCACTGAAGCCGTGCACTGTGTCAACTGTGTTTTCCCCGTCTTAATAAACTTTCCTGACATGGGAAGGTGAAGGGCATACTGTGGCTGTACACAAGTGTACGTGGCTCCAGTATCTATCATCATTGGTGTCAGTTGCCCTTCTAACATAACCTGAACAATGGGTTCCTCGTCTGCCTCCCTTGTTATCATTGGGTAATGTCCCTTCCCACTGGAGTTCTCGGGGCACCCCTAATACCTCGCATAGGGGTTCACAGGTCCGCCTGGGCCTGTGGGGGCTGGTCCTTGGCTAAACTTTAGTTCCCTTCTTATCGGTTCCTGCTGGTGTGTGACAGGCCATAGTGTAAATGGACAATCTCTTTTCATGTGACCTGGCTGATTACATCCCCAGCACAATCTCTCTACCTCTCTTTCCCCCTGTTTCCTCACTGGTCCCCTCTGCCCATAGCTCCTCTGTCCCCCTCCTTGGGACTTCCAGTCCTGTCTGGGCTGTTTGAATTTGGTCTGTTCCTGATAGGAACAGGAATGTGTTGTGGGAATGCTCCTCCAAAGACGTTGATTATGGGGATGAGGTTTTCTGGCCCTTGTCTTACAGTATGATCGGTTCCTCCATATAGCAGTGCTTCATCCAGTTCGATGGCTGTACTCGGACCGGTGGTTCCTGGCAGCATCTTTTTGTTTTTCTCTTTTTCCTTCTTTTTGAGCTCTTCGAGCTGCATTTGTATTAACTTTCTTTGCACCTCTTCCTGCTGCTCAGCCAACATTTCGTTTGTCTTTCCGGTATTTCTCAACCGCATGGACTACGTGGTCTCTAAATTCTTGTGGGGTCATTGACGTCAGCCCAACCACTTCCTCCAGTTTGGATTTTACTTGTGGAGGCATTGCATCCAAAATGCTATGTCGGAACAGTGAGGTCATAAATAAGCTATTCTCCACCTCTTGCTCAGTCTCCAGTCTCCACCTTTTCAACTGGTTTTCTACGTAGGCTGCTGGGTTTTCAGTGTCTCCCAGTGGATCCCCTTTAAGGCTTTGGGGTCCACTTTGGGTGGATAAAGCTTCCTGAGGGCCTGCCATACCTTCTGCCTCACTCTGTCAAACCCGTATCCATCAGTTCTCGGGTCGTTCGAGTTTACTATGCCAGCCATTTCCATTAGTTCGTTAAATTTGGAGGTTCCCATCAACCTTATCAATAGTGCCTTCAAATCTCCCATAGTCAATAATCGTCCCACCGTTTCTTCTTCAAAGGCTGTAATCCATTTCCCTGCTCCTTCATGTAGATTGGGCAGAGTGTTTTTCAGCCCTTCTAGGTCCTGGGATCCCCAAGGGATTTACTGCACTTGTCCTGATCCTTTAACTAACAACGGCATCATTCTTCCTCCCTCTTCCCACCTGCCCTGGCTCTCCTCCTCACCTGACTCCCCTTCTGTCTCAGGGTATGTCTTTACTGCCTCCCACGCAAATGTCTCCGGGGTCCTCTTCTTCCCTCGGTCTCCCTGTTGAGTCCTTCCTTTCTGTCTTGATTCAATACTTGGTTGGCCCCTGGAGTATTTTTCGAATCTCCTCTGGCAATCCCCTCTCAGTAACTTATCTGGCTCTCTCCCTACTTCTGCAATTCGCTCCCCTACCGCCTCCTTCTGCTCTTCTAGGCTTCTGCCTCCTGCCTCTTCCCCACAAATTCTCACATCCTCTCTCTCTCCACTTAACTCTTGCTCCTCCAATGAGTCACCTTCTCTTTCTTCCTGTCCGCATCTGTGCACCTGTGGCAGGGACTCCTGATCCTTACTTGTGCTTGATTCCCTTCTCTCTTGTGTTTTTCCAAGACTCTCATCTCCTTTTTTTTTCCACTTCCTCTTGAATGCCTCATCTCTTCCTGCCCTGAAGAGCCACTTTCTTTTCTAGTCTGTTTATTTCTATGGTATAACCGCTACTCCTCATATTCCTTTTCCTCTCTCAAGTATTTCATCCGTTCAATCCCTTCTTCCATTTCTGTCTGTACCTGTTCTATCTTCATCTTTTCTGCCTGTATCTCCTTCCATATCGCTGCTTTTTCCTTCTCGTATTGTCTTCTTTCCTCCTCATTATCCCAAACTTGTACTTCTCCCTGCATGTTTACTGTTCCCGTCAGCAGGGGGCCTAAGCAGTGCCTTCCTCATTATAGGGAGGGGGCTTTTCTGTTTCTGTCGCATCCGGGTACGGAGCTGAAGCCAGCTTCTCACGGTACCTTCCTCTCTCTCTAACAGGCTGTTTTTCCAGCACCTTAGTGTCTTCCTCGCTTGTAATCAATATTCTACCTGTCCTCCTCAGCCTTTCTCCCTCCGTTCTGAAGAGTTTTAGCACTTCCATTTCTCGTTCTCTTTTTTGCCCTCTTTTCTTAGATTTATCTTTTGGTTTGTAATTTTTAATTAGTCCCTCCATTTCTTCGCACAAACTTACATCAAACGTTCCTACTCTTGGCCACTTTGTGACCAGGTTATTGGTTCTTTTTCCCCATTTTTCTGAAGTTTTTGTGATCTCATTATTAATTAACGGGAATTTTTTACTCAGAATCTCTACTGCCGTCCCTCTACCTGTCATGTTATTCTCTGTTTTTAAGGTATTTCAGAGATTCACAGTTTGTTTACTGGATAATATTACTTACTCTAATTCTACGCCTAGTCTAACACCACGTGGACTTTTTCTTCCCAGGTTAACACCACGTGGACTTTTTCTACACTAAATTCACTCTAATTCTAACACCATGTGGACTTTTTCTTCCTATAACACCACATGGGCTTTTTCTTAACTAAACTTACTCTAATTCTATGCCTAGTCTATCGTCTATCTACCAGCGCTTTAAACTATATATTGGACTGTCCTTGTTTCCTATTCTGTTCTGCTCGTGCAGACCTCTATTCAGAGCGGTATCCACAGAACTTTCTCTTTGCACCTCACCCATTCAGACCCTTATCTCTTAAGGCGGTATCCATGAGGATTTTCTACTCTAAACACTTCGCCCGTTCAGACCCTTATCTCTTAAGGCGGTATCCACGAGGATTTTCTATTCTACTTTCCCTGCCCGTTCAGACCCTTATCTCTTAAGGCGGTATCCACGAGGATTTTCTACTCTAAACACCTCACCCGTTCAGACCCTTATCTCTTAAGGCGGTATCCACGAGGATTTTCTACTCTAAACACCTCACCCATCCAGACCCTTATCTCTTAAGGCGGTATCCACGAGGATTTTCTACTCTAAACACCTCGCCCGTTCAGACCCTTATCTCTTAAGGCGGTATCCACGAGGATTTTCTACTCTAAACACCTCACCCATTCAGACCCTTATCTCTTAAGGCGGTATCCACGAGGATTTTCTACTCTAAACACCTCGCCCGTTCAGACCCTTATCTCTTAAGGCGGTATCCACGAGGATTTTCTATTCTACTTTCCCTGCCCGTTCAGACCCTTATCTCTTAAGGCGGTATCCACGAGGATTTTCTACTCTACTTTCCCTGCCCGTTCAGCCTTTCGTTTCGTACGAAGTGGGATTTACCAACACCACGTGGACTTTTTCTTAACTTCTTATTAACTTATTTGTACTTCACTGCATTGTTCTTGATCAATCCTCTGAGCCTCCTGTTAACCCCCAATTCTGCCAGATTCTTTGGACCAGAGAGACCCTTCGGCCGTGGTTCCACACTTCTGAGACTCCAAGACCTCCCCAAAACCAACAGAATTCTTAGTCCAAATTGTCGCAAAAGCGCTTAATTTTTGTTTGGGTGCACCCTTAATTCTGTTAGCCTTGTGGGGGTCCCTAGAGGACTGGGAAGCGTCCCCCAAATTGCCGTTTCCTTTCCGCGGGTCTCTTTCCAGTCCTGCCGCGGTCGCCAATAATGTTGTGCTTTTCGTGCCTCACAAATGACTGGGAGACGCAGAAGATTCTTCAAGAAGGGTTAAACTTTAATTTGCAAATCAAAGCTGAGACAGTCATTGAGCTAGTCGTTGATTGCCCACCGATCTCTGGACACAGCATTTTTTGTAGTATTTCTATAGTTGAGTATTACAGGTACTACACGTACTACACGTACATCATGTCCCTGTTGTTCCTATCAATTGGCTTAATCATGTTCTAATCTACATCTCTTAGCTACCTCTCATTAACATACCATTGTCTTCTACATTTTTAAGACTTCAGTCTCCTACCAAATTGGGTACATGCACAGCAAATAATAAACTCAGAACTGAGCAATGTTCTAATCTACATTTCTTTAGCTATCTCTCATTAAGATTCCTAAGATTTCATTCTAATAAATTGGGTACATGCATAGCAAACTGACTAGCTACACAGCAAATGATACAAGTTTTATACTCCATAATATTTTTATACTATTTGAAAAGTAAACGGTGTACCGCTTGAGACCTGACGAGACCTGGGAGTTCTCACGGCCTGGTGGGCGGTGGTGGGTGGGGGGTGGGGAGTAGAATCGGTTCCCTGTCCCCAGAGTCCCTGTCCTACGGTTACGGTTCCTCCCACCGTCAGGTGGGAGGTCAAAGAGATTGCTGGAGGGGCGGGAGGGGTAAATATCTCAAATGGTTGAAAGAGAGAGACCCCCCCCCCCTATCATCCGCTCAGCAGTCCTCCTCACAATCCTCTTGTGGTGAGATGCCTCACAGTTTCCCTCCCAGCTGGTCAGGTCACTCTCGCGGGTGCACCTGTAAGATTCGGTTAGGATTCCGCCAGCCGCCGCCCCCTCCCCGTCGGCCGATCTCCGCGGTGTCGCCTGCGAACTTGATGTTCGAACCTAGGGGGCGCCGGTGCTCAGCTCGTTGGCACTGGGGGTGCTACAGCCAATACGGACTCCCCCCCCCCACCCCGTCAATCCTGCCCCTCCTCAGCCAATCCCCACCCCCCCTCCTGAATTCTCACACGTGCCTAGCACTTGGCACCGGGTTCATCTCTAACCACCCGCCTACAGGCCATCAGCCCTCTTGGCTTGGCGATGTGGTCCACGGTCCGCTCTCCTCGCCGGTTGGATTCCCCCTTCAGCACTCCAACTCACCGGCCGGCGTCTCGCTACAAACCCCACCCACTCACCTGGATTCACCAATCACCTGCCAGTGTCTCACTTCAAACCCCACCCACTCACCTGGATTCACCAATCACCTGCCAGTGTCTCACCTCAAACCCCACCCACTCACGTGGATTCACCAATCACCTCCCAGTGTCTCACTTCAATTCCCACCCCACCCACTCACCGATCACCTGCCACTCACCTCAAACCCCACCCACTCACCTGGATTCACCAATCACCTGCCAGTATCTCACTTCAAACCCCACCCTCTCACCTGGATTCACCTATCACCTGCCAGTATCTCACTTCAAACCCCACCCTCTCACCTGAATTCACCTATCACCTGCCAGTGTCTCACTTCAAACCCCACCCACTCACCTTGATTTACCTATCACCTCCCAGTATCTCACTTCAAACCCCACCCTCTCACCTGGATTCACCAATCACCTGCCAGTGTCTCACCTCAAACCCCACCCACTCACCTGGATTCACCTATCACCTGCCAGTATCTCACTTCAAACCCCACCCTCTCACCTGAATTCACCTATCACCTGCCAGTGTCTCACTTCAAACCCCACCCACTCACCTTGATTTACCTATCACCTGCCAGTATCTCACTTCAAACCCCACCCTCTCACCTGGATTCACCTATCACCTGCCAGTATCTCACTTCAAACCCCACCCTCTCACCTGGATTCACCTATCACCTGCCAGTATCTCACTTCAAACCCCACCCTCTCACCTGAATTCACCTATCACCTGCCAGTGTCTCACTTCAAACCCCACCCACTCACCTTGATTTACCTATCACCTCCCAGTATCTCACTTCAAACCCCACCCTCTCACCTGGATTCACCAATCACCTGCCAGTGTCTCACCTCAAACCCCACCCACTCACCTGGATTCACCTATCACCTGCCAGTATCTCACTTCAAACCCCACCCTCTCACCTGAATTCACCTATCACCTGCCAGTGTCTCACTTCAAATCCCACCCACTCACCTTGATTTACCTATCACCTGCCAGTATCTCACTTCAAACCCCACCCTCTCACCTGGATTCACCTATCACCTGCCAGTATCTCACTTCAAACCCCACCCTCTCACCTGAATTCACCTATCACCTGCCAGTGTCTCACTTCAAACCCCACCCATTCACCTTGATTTACCTATCACCTCCCAGTATCTCACTTCAAACCCCGCCCACTCACCTGGTCTCACCAATCACCTGCCACCTTGCATTCCTCCCCCTCCTTCTCCCTCCCTCTCCGGTTCTCGAGAAGGGTCTCGGCCCGAAATGTCAACCGTCAACTCCCCTCCGCTAGATGCTGCCCGACTTGCTGAGTTCCTCCAGCAGATTCACGTGTGTGTTGCCTCAGCTGCCCATCCCTCGTAATCCTGGGGAGATTTTTGTTGGGTCCGGACCCTTGTAAATTAATTTGAATGTTGGGCACTTGCAGGGGCACAGGGACCTGAGGCTCGGTGGTGGGGTGGTTAGCACAATGGGTTACAGTGCAGGCAACCAGGGTTCAAACCCCACTGCCTACAGTAAGGAGTTTGGATCGGGTTTCCTCCAGGTGCTCTGGTTACTGCCCGAAGACCTACCGGTTGGTTATAACCATATAACAATCACAGCACGGAAACAGGCCATCTCGGCCCTCCTAGTCCGTGCCGAACTCTTAATCTCACCTAGTCCCACCTACCCGCACTCAGCCCATAACCCTTCACTCCTTTCCTGTCCATATACCCATCCAATTTTACCTTAAATGACACAACTGAACTGGCCTCAACTACTTCTTCAGGAGGCTCATTCCACACAGCTATCACTCTCTGAGTAAAGAAATACCCCCTCGTGTTTCCCTTAAACTTCTGCCCCCTAACTCTCAAATCATGTCCTCTCGTTTGAATCTCCCCTACTCTCAATGGAAACAGCCTATTCAAGTCAACTCTATCTATCCCTCTCAAAATTTTAAATACCTCGATCAAATCCCCCCTCAACCTTCTACGCTCCAATGAATAGAGACCTAACTTGTTCAACCTTTCTCTGTAACTTAGGTGCTGAAACCCAGGTAACATCCTAGTAAATCGTCACTGCACTCTCTCTAATTTATTGATATCTTTCCTATAATTCGGTGACCAGAACTGCACACAATATTCCAAATTTGGCCTTACCAATGCCTTGTAAATTGTTCCATTTAGGGTTAAATCACAGGTATTATTAAACTTTATTAAAATTTAAATTAAAAATTAAAAGTTATTAAAATTTATTATTTGATGTTGATAATGAGTTGGTCTTTACCTCTCCCTTTCTCCGTTCCTTCCAGGAGAGACTACCTCCCCCATCAGGCTGAGGGACCAGCACACGTCCGGCTTCTCTGAACACAGGCACCCCTGGGCCTGGCAGCGGGCGGAGCACCCCAAGATGGCGGCCCTCCCCCGGCCCCGGCCCTCCCCGGCTCGAGCCAGGATCGACCCCTGGAGCTGCGTCTCCACCGGCCCCAGCGACCAGGGCCGGGCGCCGGACCCCTTCGCCTCGCCGGGGCCGCGGCCACCGACGCCCGGCAACCCCTTCCGCTCACCGGCGACCCCGCCCCAGCAGAGCGGCGTGGCCTGGGGGCACCTCCAGGCCCCGGGGCCCAGGAACCCCTTCACCCCGTTCCCGCCACCTGCCGCCGGCCCCTTCGCTGCCGCAGCCAACGGAGCTGGCTTCCCGAGCTGCCCCTTCTCCGGACTCGTGTTCAGCCCCTCCGGGGGGCCTCCGCCGGCCACCCAGCACCAGAACTTCATCAACCTGGACTCCGAGACATGGGCCAAGGACTTCCTCCCACCCGGCTGGTCAGAGCAGGGTTGAGGACTCGCCAGTCTCGATTGGAAGCGTTTTTCCCACTTCCCCCCCACTTCCCCGTACCTCGGACTCCATCCACCGAACCATAAGTGACAGGCGCCAGGTGGGAATGACCTTCCCCGGGCCGTGGAGCAAACTCCGAGGGCGTCAGAGGGCCGGTTCGGGGTGCCAGGAGGCAGCAAGGGACAACGGGGCTGGGGGAACTTTGCCGAGCCGGGACGAAACTGGGACGCGCGGGCGCGAGGCGCTCCCTCGCCGGTGCGTTCACCCGCAAAGCGCGGGTGGTGGCGGAGGGGCGGAGGGGAGGGGGACGCAGAACGAGGGAACGCGGCCTCTCGGCTGAGCAGGACCCGCGGGCGGTCGTGGTATTTTTAGGAAAATACGTTTTACAAAAGAGGGACCAAAAAAAATATTATTATTATTATTATTATTATTATTATTAAATAAAACTTTCTGACCTCTCTCTGTTGATTTATTTGCTCTCAGTGCCTGGACTCCAGGTTCTGAGTTCTAGTATCACATCTGTTTGGGAATCGTTTCTATCTCCTGAATATCCTTCTCCCCCACACTGAATGGTTGAGACGCACTTCTTGCTGTTTAAACATATACATACCATAGAAACACAGAGCATTACAGCACAGAAACAGGCCTTTCGGCCCTTCTTGGCTGTGCCGAACCATTTTTCTGCCTAGTCCCACTGACCTGCATATCCCTCCATACCCCTCTCATCCACGTACCTGTCCAAGTTTTTCTTAAATGTCAAAAGTGAGCTCACGTTTACCACTTCATCTGGCAGCTCATTCCACACTCCCACCACTCTCTGTGTGAAGAAGCCCCCCACCAATGTTCCCTTTAAACTTTTCTC
This sequence comes from Hypanus sabinus, assembly GCF_030144855.1. Taxonomy (NCBI): domain Eukaryota; kingdom Metazoa; phylum Chordata; class Chondrichthyes; order Myliobatiformes; family Dasyatidae; genus Hypanus; species Hypanus sabinus. The sequence continues at coordinate 26,388,400 of NC_082736.1, read as the reverse complement.
CTTCACCCTTAACCCATGTCCTCTGGTTTTTTCTCCCCTGGCCTCAGTGGAAAAAGCCTGCTTGCATTCACTCTATCTATACCCATCATAATTTTATACACCTCTGTCAAATCTCCCCTCATTCTCCTACGCTCCGGGGAATAAAGTCCTAACCTATTCAACCTTTCTCTGTAACTCAGTTTCTCAAGTCCCGGCAGCATCCTCGTAAACCTTCTCTGCACTCTTTCAACCTTATTAATATCCTTCCTGTCATTCGGTGACCAAAACTGCACACAATACTCCAAATTCGGCCTCACCAATGTCTTATACAACCTCACCATAACATTCCAACTCTTATACTCAATACTTTGATTTATAAAGGCCAATGTACCAAAAGCTCTCTTTACACCCTATCTACCTGTGACGCCACTGTTAGGGAATTATGTAACTGTACTCCCAGATCCCTCTGTTCAACTGCACACCTCAGTGCCCTACCATTTACCTTGTACCAAATGAAGCAATGTTCCTCCGGACCAAGGTGCACAACACAAGACATGCAGTGCCCTGCAAAAGTCTTAGGTACAAAGCTAAGATGCCTAAGGCTTCTGCACAGTGCTGAATTTGTCAGCAGAGAGCCGGTTTGTAAATCTGGCGGGAGCATAATGAGTTCAATGGATAGAGGGGAACAGGTGGATGTCGTATACTTGGATTTCCAGAAGGCGTTCGATAAGGTGCCGCACGAGAGACTTATAAATAAGATGTGGATGCATGGAGTCGGAGGGAGTGTATTGGTGTGGATAGTGGATTGGTTGACCGATAGAAGGCAGAGAGTTGGTATAAATGGGTGTTTCTCCGGTTGGCAGTCAGTGGTGAGTGGGGTACCGCAGGGGTCGGTGCTGGGCCCCACAGCTGTTTACCGTTTACATTGATGATTTGGAAGAGAGGACTGAGTGTAATGTAGCAAAATTTGCTGCTGACACTAAACCGAGTGGAAAAGCAAATTGTACAGAGGAGGTGGAGAGTCTGCAGAGGGATATAGATAGGTTAAGTGAGTGGGCCAAGGTCTGGAATAATGTTGGTAAATGTGAGATCATCCACTTTGAAAGGAATAATAGAAGAGCAGATTATTATTTAAACGGTGAAAGATTGCAGCATGCTGTTGTGCAGAGGGACTTGGAAGAATTTGTGCATGAATCGCAAAAAGTTGGCTTGCAGGTACAGCAGGTTATTAAGAAGGCAAACGGAATGTTGACCTTCATTGGTGGAGGGATTGAATTGAAGAGCAGGGAGGTTATGTTGCAACTGTACAGGGTACTGGTGAGGCTGCACCTGGAGTACTGTGTGCAGTTCTGGTCTCCTTACTCGAGGAAGGATATACTGGCTTTGGAGGCGGTGCAGAGGAGGTTCACCATGTTGAGTCCAGAGATGGGGGGTTAGACTATGAGGAGAGATTGAGTCACCTGGGACTGTACTCACTGGAATTCAGAAGAATGAGAGGAGATCTTATAGAAACATATAAAATTATAAAGGGATAGTTAGAAGAATGAGAGGGGACCTTATAGAAACATACAAAATTTTGAAAGGGATAGATAAGATAGAAGTCTGGTTCTGCCACCCCTCCCAACCCCTGGCTCTCCGTCTCTGCCCCCTGCCCACAGCACTCCACCCTCGCCGTTCCCAACTTTGTTTCAGAACATAAAAAAAAAGGAGCAGGAATCGGCCATCTGGCCCGTCGAGCCTGCTCCGCCATTCAATAAGATCGTGGCTGATCTGACCATCGACTCATCTCCACCTAAATGGCCTTTTCCCCACGACCCTTAATTCCCCTACTATCCAACCTTGTCTTAAATATATTTACCGAGGCAGCCTCCACTGCTTCCCTGGGCAGAGAATTCCACAGATTCCCCACTCTCTGGGAAAAGCAGTTCCTCCTCATCTCCGTCCTAAATCTACTCCCCCGAATCCTGAGGATACGTCCCCTCGTTCTAGTGCCATCTACCAGTGGAAAGAGCTTTCCTGCCTCTATCTTATCCAACCCTTTCAAAATTTTATATTTCTATAAGATCTCCTCTCATTCTTCTGAATTCCAGCGAGTACAGTCCCAGGCGACTCAATCTCTCCTCATAGGTTAACCCCTTCATCCCTGGAATCAATCTGGTGAACCTTCTCTGAGCCACCTCCAAAGCCAGTACAGCTGTCCCCCACTTTACAAATGGTCACTTTATGCCACTTCGCTTTAACAAAAGGCCTACATTAGTAACCTGTTTTCGCATTACAAAGAGAATTGCCGCTTTTACGAAAATTTTCCCATATAAATGAATGGTTCTTCGCTCTACGGCTTAAGAAAGGTTTCATGGGAACGCTCTACCTTTGTAAAGTGGGGGGGGGGAACACCAGTATATCCTTCCTCAAGCAAGGAGACCAGAACTGCAAGCAGTACTCCAGGTGCGGCCTCACCAGTACCCTGCACAGTTGCAACGAACTGGCCGCTGGTATGTTGGTCACCATTAAAGGGGGAATCTCAATTAAGTAGGCCTGAGGAAGGGTCTTGGCCTGAAACGTCGACTGTTTGATCTTTTCCACACAGAAGCTGTCTGGCTTTCTGAGATCCTCCATTTTTGTGTGTGTGTGTTGCCATAGAAACAGGTTCTTCGGCCTACCTCGTCGATGCCAACCACCATGCCTTCCTCCGCCAAAGCCGCCTGCCCGTAGTAATTCCTTATCCCTCCCCGCCCTGCTCACTCAAGGGCTGCCCAGATACCACACGCGTTTCAACTTTTCACTTCTCCGGCACTTTGCCTGGCAGGCAGCTCTCCCAAAACACACAGTCAGTGACTTTGTCCAAAAGCAGCCAGGCAGTGATTAGTTCTGGCAACTCAGGAAGATTCTTTGCATCACTTCAAGCAGTTACGTAACTTTTTAGTTTCACAAGTCTCTGGTTTACCTTTCACAACTTGCAAAACCCACAATATGTATTAATTTTCTTCTTTTTTTCCCCCCTGAGATCCAGCACGGAATGTCTTCCGGCCACACAAGCTACACCACCCAGCGGCCCAACTATTTAACCCCAGCCTTGGCACAGGGCAATTCACCATGACTATTTAACCTACCAGTCGGTACATCTTTATACTGTGGGAGGAAACTGGAGCACCCGGAGGAAACCCGCGCGGTCACGGGGGAGAACGTACACACTCCTCACAGGCAGCGGCAGGAATTGAAATCTGAACTCCCAACGCCCTGAGGTGAAATAATGTCATACCTGACTCTGGCCGGAGTTGGATTTTACTAGTTCCTAATCTGAATCCTTCTGCTTCTTAATCTGAGTCCTCTGCCCTGGGCCAGTCTTTCAAATTGTCCCCAGGAGTGGTCCACCTTCCTCTCCCAGGGATGAGCTTCTCTGTTGGCGTCTCTGCTGCGCTGGGCTTTTACGGGACGGGCTTGGCCAACCCTCTTCTTTTCGGGCTTGGGACCAGTCCATGGTGGAGTTCTTAGAAACAGAAAACCTACAGCATAATACAGGCCATTTGGCCCCCAATACAGGCCTTTGGCCCACAATACAGGCCTTTGGCCCACAATACAGGCCCTTTAGCCAACAATACAGGCCTTCGACCCACATTACAGTCCCTTTGGCCCACAATACAGGCCCTTTGGCCCACAATACAGGCCCTTTAGCCAACAATACAGGCCTTCGACCCACATTACAGTCCCTTTGGCCCACAATATAGGCCCTTTAGCCAACAATAAAGGCCCTTCGGCCCACAATCTGTCTTGTAAATAGTTTGGTATCATCTCATTCCCCGAGATACACTGAAAAGCTCGTCTTGCACGTTGGAGTACTGGTCGCCTCATCAAAGGAAGGTTCAGAGAGGCTGCAGAGGAGATTTACCAGGATTAGAGAGCGTGTCTTAAGAGGATGGGCTGAGCAAGTCGGGGCTTTTTGGAGTGAAGGAGGATGACAGGTGATTACAGCTTCTGATCTATAAAGCTTTCGTCCTCCCCTCCTGGCCCTATGGAGCAGAGTCTTGCAGGCCCCTTAAATCCCAAGAAACGTATCATCAAAGATGCCCCCAGAAAGATTCTGAGGAGAACGGGTGTACTAACTCCAGCGTCCTCGAGGAAGCTAACATTAACTCCACAGCCACAATCGCGACTCAACAGCAACCGCGTGCCTGCCTCCCACCTCCTGAAACTGCTCCTGTCCAGCCAGCTCAAGGATGTGGAGCGCTCTCCTTGGGGGGGGGCCTGGGGACCATACCAAGACCCACCTGAGGGTGGGCCTAGTCAACTTGACCGGATGGGAGGAACTAGCGCAGGATAGGGAGAGCTGGAGAAGGGCTGTCTTTGAGGGGGCTGCTCAAGCTCGAAGAATACCTCCACCACAGCACAATTTGACTGGACAGCCAAAGTCTTCCCCCCACCCCCAAACCCCCCCCCCCGACCCTGTGGAAGTGGCTCCTACGCGAGAGGTACTTTTGAGGGGATCAGTCTCAGCAGCTGAGGGCTCACCGCCCCTCCCAGAGTGCGGCATCCCCTCCTCGACGCCCCTCCCACCGCGTGGTTCTTTCTACCCACTGCCCCTCCATAGCATGGCGTTCCCTTCTCATCGCCCCCTCCGAGGGCGCGGCGCTCCCTCCACAGCTTCATCACTCTCTGGGGGAAGCACTTCCACCTCATCTGCTCCCCCGAATCTTGAGGCTCTGTCCCCTAGTCTCACCTACCAGCGGAAACAACTTATCGTATCCATAATTTCCTATGTTTCTGTAAGATCTCCTCCCATCCTTCTGAGTGGTACGGGCAAGCTGGATCTCAACGCTTAGGAGAAGTTTGGGCAGGTACGCGGGTGGTAGGGGTTTGGAGGGGTGTGGGGGAGGTCAATGGGACGAGGCAGTGGAATGGCTCAGGACAGGCTAGATGGGCTGAGTGGCCTCTAGTGCTCTGTGAGTCCATTGGTTGTAAATAGAAAGTGAGTCTGTAGGTTGTGGAATCAGCTCAGAGTCGAGGTGAGTGAATTTATCCACTCCGGTTCAGGAACCTGAAGGCTGAGGAAAGTCCATCTCCCACCCCCCCCCCCCCATCCTCATCACATTCTACAGGGGTTGTATTGAGAGCACCCTGAGCAGCTGCATCACTGCCCGGTTCGGAAATTGCACCGTCTCGGATCGCAAGACCCTGCAGCGGATAGTGAGGTCAGCTGAGAAGATCATCGGGGTCTCTCTTCCCGCCATCACGGACATTTACACTACACACTGCATCCGCAAAGCAAACAGCATTATGAAGGACCCCACGCACCCCTCATACAAACTCTTCTCCCTCCTGCCGTCTGGGAAAAGGCTCCGAAGCATTCGGGCTCTCACGACCAGACTGTGTAACAGTTTCTTCCCCCAAGCTATCAGACTCTTCAATACTCAGAGTCTAGACTGACATCTACATCATTTATTATTATATTGAAATTTGTCCTCACTGTGCTTGCTGTCTTGTTTATTAATCATTGTATTGCCCTGCACTGTTTTGTGCACTTTCTGTAGTCCTGTGCAGGTCTGTAGTCTAGTGCAGATTTTATGTTGTTTTACATAGTCTAGTGTAGCCTTGTGCGGTCTCACATAGTCTAGTGTAGATTTTATGTTGTTTTACATGGTCTAGTGTAGCCTTGTGCGGTCTCACATAGTCTAGTGTAGTTTTGTGTTGTGTCATGTAGCACCAGGGTCCTGGAGGAACGTTGTCTCATTTTTACTGTGTACTGCACCAGCAGTTTATGGTCGAAATGACAATAAACTTGACTTGACTTGAACCTGGAGGAGTGGACCTGAGGCTCCTGTCCCTCCTTCCCGGTGGTAGGAGTGAGAAGGGAGCACGGCCCGGATGGTGGGGGGTCCTTGATGGTGGAAGCTTCTTCCTTGTGGGGTCGCTCCACGTAGACATGTTCAATGGTGGGGAGGGCTTTGCCTATCGTGGGCGTTGGCCTTTCGCTCTACGTCAGGCTGTGGCGCGCCAGGCAGAACTCTGTGCACCTGTCAGAGTTGGTCAAAGTTTTTTGGTGACGTTGCCATACCAACGCAAACTCCCAAGGAAGTGGGGGGGGGGGCGCTGCCGTGGCCCCGCCCCTGCGTGACATCATTTCACCCGCCTATCATGCCGAGATTCCTCTCCGCCCCTCCCACAGTGCGGGCGCCCCCATCCCCCCCCATCACTGGCTCCCCCCCCCCCCGCCTCCCCTCCCTCCGCACCTCCCAGTGCGCTTCTCGCAACCGAACCCACCTCCGCTGGCAGCTCGTCCCGCACTCCCACCACCCTCTGAGTGAAGGAGTTTTTCCCCTCCACTGTAAACATTTCACCTTTCACCCTTAACCCATGACCTCCAGCTGTCTCCCCACCCAAACTCAGTGGGGAAAGCCTGCTTGTATTTACCCCACCGATACCCCTCATAACTCTGTATCCCTCTATGAAATCTCCTCTCAACCTCCTACCTTCCAAGGAATAAAGTCCTACCCTATTCAATCTTCCCCTCCTCGTCTCAGCTCCTCACGCCCCCGTCCTCCAAGAGGACCTCAACCTTGTAGGGTTTTGAGGCTCGCCTGTCTCGATGAGTCGGGGCTTTACGCCTTGCCTCTTGGTGGGGGTCACCCGTGCCAAACAGTTCAAAGGTTAAAGCTCAGACTGAGAGCGGCCCACCGGCCCTCCAGGTTCGGGGCTAACAGAATTGTTACGGGAGCAGCGATGAAGAATCATTCTCCATCCCGGGACTTGCGGGACTGACCGAGAGGAAGGAAGCCCGGAGATGGAGGGCCTTCATCCCCGAACGCCAGCGGTCTCACCCCGGCAACTTCCCTGTCGGTCGGTACTGCGCACGGACGGTGCTCCAAAGTTGGCCTCACCGACGCCGGCCATTAGCTCGAACGGCTCAAAAGTTTCACTGTGTTTAATTGACACACCTTCCAGACCCGCGCCTGTGTTCAAGTGTTTGCTCTTCTGCAAACCATCACGCCCGTCGTGGTCTCCCCCTGCTTGAGGGTCCCGGTCCTGGTTCATTGATTCTGTTACGGTCATTGTTCACCGGCGAGTCCGCTGGCGGGTGAGACCGGGCGCAGACTTGGGAGACCGTCCGCCACCGGGAGCGGGCTGTCCCGCTTCCCATTCCTCCCCCGCCGCCGCGCTCGGGTCGGCGCCTCAAATTCCGAACCCGAACAAGTCTGCAGATGCTGGAGCACCGGAGGAGCTCAGCAGGCCGGGCAGCGTCCATGGGAAAGGCCTTAATGAAGGGTCACAGCCCGAAATGTCAACTCTTTACGCTTCTCCATAGACACTGCCTGGCCTGATGAGATCCTCCAGCATCTCATATCCATTACCCTATATACTATACCCTATATATCTCGAACTTATGGTAATTATACCCCCTCCCCTTCTCCTTCACCATTCCCCATTCCCCTTCCCCTCTCTCACATCTCCTCACCTACCCATCAGCTCCCTCCGGGGCTTCTCCCTCATTGTTGCAAAAACAAAGGAGCTGGTTGTGGATTACAGGAGGAATGAAATGAGCTGTTTTATAAGACCAGAAGATATAGCAGCAGAATTCGGTCATTTGGCCCATCGAGTCTGCTCCACCGAGGCCAATCCATTTTCCCTCTCAGCCCCCAATCTCCCTGACCGCCCCCCCCCCAGTATCCATTCATGCCCCGACCAATCTAGGGTCTATCAAGTTCTACCTTAAATATACATAAGGACTTGGCCTCCACAGCTGCCGGTGACAACGAATTTCTCAAATTCACCACTTGTCGGCTAAAGAAATCCCTCCTCATCTCCGCTCTAAAAGGACGCCCCTCTTTTCTGAGGCTGTGTCCTCTGGTCCTAGACTCCCCCACCACAGGAAACATCCTCTCTACATCCACTCTATCTGTGTCCTCTGGTCCCAGACTCCCCCACTATAGGAAACGTCCTCTCCACATCCACTCTATCTGTGTCCTCTGGTCCTAGACTCCCCCACTATCGGAAACATCCTCTCCATGTCCACTCTATCCGTGTCCTCTGGTCCTAGACTCCCCCACTATCGGAAACATCCTCTCCACGTCCACTCTATCCGTGTCCTCTGGTCCTAGACTCCCCCACTATCGGAAACATCCTCTCCACATCCACTCTATCTGTGTCCTTTGGTCCTAGACTCCCCCACCACAGGAAACATCCTCTCCACATCCACTCTGTGTCCTCTGGTCCCAGACTCCCCCAGTATAGGAAACATCCTCTCCACATCCACTCTATCTATGTCCTCTGGTCCTAGACTCCCCCACTGTAGGAAACATCCTCTCCACATCCACTCTATCTGTGTCCTCTGGTCCGAGACTCCCCCACTATAGGAAACATCCTCTCCACATCCACTCTATCTGTGTCCTCTGGTCCTAGACTCCCCCACTATAGGAAACATCCTCTCCACATCCACTCTATCTGTGTCCTCTGGTCCTAGACTCCCCCACTGTAGGAAACATCCTCTCCACATCCACTCTATCTATGTCCTCTGGTCCGAGACTCCCCCACCACAGGAAACATCCTCTCCACATCCACTCTATCTGTGTCCTCTGGTCCTAGACTCCCCCACTATAGGAAACATCCTCTCCACATCCACTCTATCTATGTCCTCTGGTCCGAGACTCCCCCACCACAGGAAACATCCTCTCCACATCCACTCTATCTGTGTCCTCTGGTCCTAGACTCCCCCACTATAGGAAACATCCTCTCCACATCCACTCTATCTATGTCCTGTGGTCCTAGACTCCCCCACTATAGGAAACATCCTCTCCACATCCACTCTATCTGTGCCCTCTGGTCCTAGACTCCCCCACTATACAAAACGTCCTCTCCACATCCACTCTATCGAGGCCTTTTGATAAGTTTCAATGAGGTCACCCCCTCATTCTTCTGAATTCCAGTGAATACAGGCCCAGAGGCATCAAACGCTCCTCATATGACAGGACTCTCAATCCCGGAATAATTTTTGTGACCCTCCTTTGAACCCTCTCCAGTGTCGGCACGTCAAGATTAGGGGCCCAAACCTACTCACAATACTCCAAATGAGGGCCCGCCAGTGCTTTGTAAAGCCTCAGCATTACATCCCTGCTTTTATATTCTAATCTTCTCGAAATGATCGTCAGGCCTTCCTCACCGCTGACTCAACTTGCAAATTAACCTTTAGAAAATTATATATTTATAACACCTATTGTGTTCTTTATTTTATTGTGCTGTATCGGAATAACCATTACTTCTTTCTCCTTAACTCTTGTGTACTGGAAATGACATTAAAGCAATCTTGAATGAGCTGCCCACCCCTCCCCGCGCCATATGGGAGAGACACCGAGAGAACACCGGAAGCTGATGACTATTGATTTATTTTAGTGAGATTACAGATACAGAAGTGAAATTACGATCAGTGGGTCTGCCGCGTCCCTCAGTGCTCGGTGACACACTTGCGCCACCCAGGGGCCGGCGCTGGACTCGCTTTTCCGCTAACCTCCCCACGCGGCGTCTCGGTGCGCGGATCCACACTTCTCGTCACAGCGCCGAAACACGTCCAGCCCCGTCCTGTTCCCAACCGAGAAAGAGACAGGTGATCAGAGACACGGGTCAGGTGGAACCGGGAACATTCACCAACTTTCACACGGTGATCCAGGCTGGAGAATTCCCACTTCACTCCCCCCCCTCCCCCCGGTGACTTTATGTAATTGTCACATCGGAGTCCGGGTAACATCAGCGTTTCCACCCAGTAATCCCAAAACAGGGAGTCGTGAGGCAGGCAGAAAGGGTTAGAGTGAAACTCCCTCTACACCGTCCCTCCACACACTCCCGGGTCAGACACAGAGTGAATCTCCCTCCACACTGCCCATCACACACTCCCGGGGTCAGACACAGAGTGACCCTCCCTCTACACCGTCCCATCACACACTCCCGGGGTCAGACACAGAGTGAATCTCCCTCCACACTGCCCATCACACACTCCCGGGGTCAGACACAGAGTGAATCTCCCTCCACACCGTCCCATCACACACTCCCGGGGTCAGACACAGAGTGAATCTCCCTCCACACTGCCCATCACACACTCCCGGGGTCAGACACAGAGTGAATCTCCCTCCACACCGTCCCATCACACACTCCCGGGGTCAGACACAGAGTGAATCTCCCTCCACACCGTCCCATCACATACTCCCGGGGTCAGACACAGAGTGAATCTCCCTCCACACCGTCCCATCACACACTCCCGGGGTCAGACACAGAGTGAATCTCCCTCCACACCGTCCCATCACACACTCCCGGGGTCAGACACAGAGTGAATCTCCCTCCACACTGCCCATCACACACTCCCGGGGTCAGACACAGAGTGAATCTCCCTCCAGACCGTCCCATCACACACTCCCGGGGTCAGACACAGAGTGAATCTCCCTCCACACCGTCCCATCACACACTCCCGGGGTCAGACACAGGGTGAATCTCCCTCCGCACCGTCCCATCACACACTCCCGGGGTCAGACACAGAGTGAATCTCCCTCCACACCGTCCCATCACACACTCCCGGGGTCAGACACAGAGTGAATCTCCCTCCACACTGCCCATCACACACTCCCGGGGTCAGACACAGAGGGAATCTCCCTCCACACCGTCCCATCACACACTCCCGGGGTCAGACACAGAGTGAATCTCCCTCCACACCGTCCCATCACACACTCCCGGGGTCAGACACAGGGTGAATCTCCCTCCACACCGTCCCATCACACACTCCCGGGGTCAGACACAGAGTGAATCTCCCTCCACACCGTCCCATCACACACTCCCGGGGTCAGACACAGAGTGACCCTCCCTCTACACCGTCCCATCACACACTCCTGGGGTCAGACACAGAGTGAATCTCCCTCCACACCGTCCCATCACACACTCCCAGGGTCAGACACAGAGTGAAGCTCCCTCCACACCGTCCCATCACACACTCCCGGGGTCAGACACAGAGTGAAGCTCCCTCCACACCGTCCCATCACACACTCCCAGGGCAAGGGCAGTTGCAGCTACGGGCATCCTCTCTAAGTCCCGGCAGTAACCTGGTGAGTCACGGTGGACCGGGGACAAAGCCCGCGGCTCCTGGATTTCTGGACGCTTACGGCTCTCTCCCGGTGCGGACAATTTCCCAGCCGTTTGCACCCCAGCTGAATCTTGCTGAGCCGCCGCACTTCCAAAGTGGTACCCGTCTAAATCTGTCGCGCCTTTCACCACCGGAGGGTGCCCTGGGTGTCACACCCGCTGCAGAAATTTAATTTTGTTACCGCCCCTCCCTCTCCACCACCGGTTCTCCTCTATCAGTGCCCGTCCCCCAGTACAGAGCTTCCTCTTCACTGTCCCGCCCACGGTGCGGCGCTCCCTCGGAGCCAGGAGTCTGGACCGCGCGACTGTGAAGAGACACAAAGGATTCATCGCTTACCGGGTCGCCCCCCAGTTGCCGTCGGCCGAGGATTTTCTTCGGAGCAACCACATCGCGTTTAAGGTTTGGCAGGAGTTCATGTCAAACATCTGTCCGGTCCACACCGTGACACTTCCCCGGACCGACTCTGGGCACGGAGAGGATTTCAACTTAATGTCGGGTCTGTTACTCTGACAGCTGACGGGCGCTTCTCCTCGCCGCCCCTCCCACGGCGCGGCGCTCCCTCCTCAGCCCCCTCGGTCTGGCGCTCTCTCTCCGCCGCCCCCCCCACAGCGCGGCGCTCCCTCCTCGCCGCCCGTCCCGCTCTGCGGCGCTCCCTCAGTTCTGCCCAGCCCACGTTTGTGGCGCGCCTGCACCCGGGGTCAGAGGGAGAGCTCGCCGGAGCGAGGGAGGCGCGGGGTGGGGTACGGACAGTTACGGGTAGCTAATGTCGGGAGCTACCTGTGGTCCACTTTACCACAAACCCGAAGGTCGGCTTGTCGAAGTCAAGCTGGTACCCGATCAAATCTCCTTGGACCTGCTTCCCAACGCTGGAAACCTTTGACTTGTAGGTACCACGCAGGATCCCGCTATCGTCCATCTTGATATCCGCCGTCGACCCCAGCTGGTTGGTCCAGCAACCGGTCAGGTCCCAGGCCTGAAACCAAGCATCGGATGTCAGCCGCCTCCGCCCTTTCAGGAAGCCTTGTAGGTCGCCGGCGGGCTAACCTGAAGGTCGCAACCAAGCGCCAATGTTCCCAGGGGTGGGGGCGAACTTTAACGATTGCTGGTACTCTCTAACTCAGGGGTCACTGGTCAGTGATGCAGGAACCCCAGCTGATTACCTCCCCCCCCCCCCAACCCAGGGGACCCCTGGGGCATTGATGGGGAGCAGGAACCCTGACTGATTCCTCCTCTCTCTAACCCAGGGGTCACTTGTGATGCAGGACCCCTGGCTGATTCCCCCTCTCTAACCCAGGGGTGACCGGTCAGTGACGGGGAGCAGGACCCCTGGCCGATTTCCCCCCCTCTCTAACCCAGGGGTGACCGGTCAGTGATGGGGAGCTGGATCCCTGACTGATTCCCCCTCTCTCTAACCCAGGGGTGATCGGTCAGTGACGGGGGCGGGACCCCTGGCTGATTCCCCCTCTCTCTAACCCAGGGGTGACCGGTCAGTGACGGGGAGCAGGACCCCTGGCTGATTCCCCCTCTCTAACCCAGGGGTGACCGGTCAGTGACGGGGAGCAGGACCCCTGGCCGATTCCCCCCCTCTCTAACCCAGGGGTGACCGGTCAGTGACTGAAAGCAGGACCCCTGACTGATTCCCCCTCTCTCTAACGCAGGGATGACCAGTCAGTGACGGGGAGCTGGACCCCTGACTGATTCCCCCTCTCTCTAACCCAGGGGTGACCGGTCAGTGACGGGGAGCAGGACCCCTGGCTGATTCCCCCTCTCTCTAATCCAGGGGTGACCGATCAGTGACGGGGAGCTGGACCCCTGGCTGATTCCCCCTCTCTCTAACCCAGGGGTGACCGGTCAGTGACGGGGAGCTGGACCCCTGGCTGATTCCCCCTCTCTCTAACCCGGGGGACCCCTGGGGCATTGATGGGGAGCTGGACCCCTGGCTGATTCCCCCTCTCTCTCCCTCTCTAACCCCGCGGTCAGTGGGCAGTGGCAGGGAGTAGAAAGCTGCTTTGGCCTCGCTTTTTAACGCAGCCGATTCCCGCAGATCACTTTCGCCCGCGCACTGACTTACCGGTCCGGCGCCAGAGGCACCGACAACGACCAGGGCCAGCAGGAGCGCCGGGCAGAGTAGACCGCCCTGCATGGTGCGTCTGCTCCGATCTGAAGCGGGAACTGACCGGCCGGGCCGCATTTTAAGAACCGGCGGTCCCGTGGTGACCCTCCCCTCCCTTGGTGACGAAACCACCTGGTGGTCAGACCGATTGGGGAAGTTGGCCGGGAGATGTCTCAACGTGAACGCTGACCGGAACACTGCTTGATTCCCGCAACCCGGAGCGTGAGGGGCAAACGTGAGTGAGGGTGGGGGGGGGGAAGGGGTCAGTCCCGGGAATCTCCCCATTGGGGACCTGAGGACCAGAACGGGAGGCAGATTTTGGGAAGGTGCAGAACATTTCACGAATACAGACCCAGAGGCATCAAACTTTCCCCGCGGGTTAACCCTTTCATTCCTGGAACCTCCTCTGGACCCTCTCCAATGAGGGGCCCAAAACTGTTCACCATACCCAAGGCGAGGCCTCCCCAGTGCCTTACAAAGCCTCAGCATCACACCCCTGCTCTTGTATTCTAGAAATGAATGCTAACACGGCATTTGCCTTCCTCACCACCGACTCGACCTGCAAGTCAACCTTCAGGGTGTTCTGCGCAAGGACTCCCCAGTCCCTCTGCGTCTCAGATCCCTGGATTTTCTCCCCGTTTAGAAAACAGTCCCACAAATCTGCCCTTACTACCAAAGTGCATGACCGAGCCTTTTCCAACGCTGTTATTTCATTTGCCTCTTTCTTGCCCATTCTCCTGATCTGTCTCAGTCCTTCTGCATCCTATCTGTTTCCTCAACACTACCTGCCCCTCCACCAATCTTCATATCATCTGCAAACTTGGCAATGAAGCCATCCATTCCACTATCAATTAAATTGTTTCCCACTCCTAGTCCAGTCCAAGGCCAGGGAGTTGTAGTCACCGTCTCCAAAATGCTCTCCCACTGGGAGATCTAACACCTAACCCTAACCCTCACCCCCATCCTTTCACCACCCCGCCAGGGGTAGGGTTCCTCCTGCCTCCCCCGCTCCCATTCCGGGGCCCCAAACAGTCTTTCCAGTCGAGGCGACACCTCGCCGGTGAGTCTGTCGGGGTGGCCTGCGGAGGGTCCGATTGGGCCGGATTTTCTTGCGGCCGCAGCGAGGCGGTCAGCGAGCCCCTGCAGGTCCCGTCGGCCGCGGGCGGCAAGAGGGCAGTCACCTGCAAAAGGGGGGCCCCCGTACTGTTGCCCCCGGCCTGCAGGCGTCGCAGGTCGAAGGGGCGTCCGTCAGTCCTGTAGGGTCCCGCACCGGAGCGTGAGGGAGCAACGAACAGCGCCGTGGCAAACAGCCGGCTGGACGGCATAGTTACTAGGAAAGGGGTCGGGGGTTCAGCCGTGTTCGATGACCCTGTCCGACCAGCCTTTGGGGTGGGGGCAGCCTGCCTCGGCAGGCCCACCAACAGGGTGTCGAGATCCTGGACCCGTGCCTGGGTCTGCCTGACGGCAAAGGGAATGGTCCCTCTGTTAGATCTGAGACCGCACTGGCTCCTCTGGGGCAACGCCATCAAGGAGGCGAGAGGCAACCCTGATACGGGCCACCATCTTCCCTGCGAAGCTCAGGAGAGGGATCCACCCGATGCCCTGCCCCTTTGTTCTTGTACGGGTGGATGATGTTTGCTTCCCTGACGTCGTGGTACACAGGCTTTCTCCCGGGACTGCTGCCTTCCTGAAGACATCTGGCGGGATCTCATCTGGGCCAGGGGCCTTACCTGCCTGCAGCTGGTTGACTGCCCGCCTAGCTTCTACCAATGTGGGGGTGGGGGGGGGGACCATCAAGGGCTGGGGCTTGTTGTCCACCTGGGAGTGAGAGCAAGAGAAACGGAAGTCCAACACTTCGAAAAGGCAACTAACTGGAAGGGCCATAAGGGCATATGAAAACATTGAATGAAAGGGTCGCCAAGTTTCCTCAAGTTTAAAGGACCTATCAAAAGACCGACTTCTTATTTTCTCTAAACTTAAACAGGTCATAATGGAGGAAAGCCAATCAATAATAGGCGGATTAGAATCCTTCCAGTTAAGCAAAATGGCTCTCAGCCAATAAAGTTGTAAAAGCTATCATCCGTTGAGCGGAAACAGGAATATCTCCCGCTTCCGATTGGATGATCCCAAAAATTGCTGTAAATGAATTCGGTTGAAGATCCAAATTCAAGACTTTTGATAAAGTTTTAAAGACTTCTTTCCAAAATTTATCTGTGTGTAGTGTGTGTAGGCCTCCGTTAGTCTCGATAGACCACGGTTTTGCACCTTGGGAAGTTTCCAGGGCGCAAGCCTGGGCAAGGTTTTTTTTTAATGGGAGACCGGCAGTTGCCCAAGCTGGGGGTCACCCCTCTCCACGCCACCGATGTTGTCCAAGGAAGGGCAAAGGCCGATACAGCTTGTGGTTAAGTGCCTCGCTCAAGGACACACACGCAGCCTCAGCCAAGGCTCGAACCAGCGACCTTCAGATCACCAGACGAACGCCTTAACCACTTGGCCACGCGCCAACACAAAAAGTTATCCAACGTAATACAAGTCCAGAACGTATGTGTTAAAGTAGCCACCTCAATATTACATCTATCACAAATAGGATCAATATTGGAAAATATACGGGCTCCAATTTGTCCTTTGACATTATGCGTCCAATGCACGACCTTGAACTGTATCAAGGAATGACGGCTACAAATAGATGAAGTATTTCCCAAATTAAAAAAAAAATATCCCATTGATTATCTGAAAGGAGGCAGCCTCATTACCTCATTATGGTTGATGCCTCTGGTGAGGGACTCCACAGGTCCCTGATGATTGTGGTCCTGATGGCAAAGCCAACTCCAGTATCTCTAGCCTCATCCTTTCTCTCGCCACTCCGGGAGAACATGTCGCCAGCCCCCTACCTTCTGTCATTTCACCAGTCTCACTGAGCACTGCAATTGTACTTCTGAAGCAGGTGTCGTGCACGAGCAGTTCGCCCCTCCGTGTCGTCCCTGAATCTCCCGACGTTCCGGGCTCCAACACAAGAGCTTGCTCAGCCTCACGCGTTGCTCCTCTCTTTTGTGGCTTTTGAGGTAGTTCGACCCCGAAATACAGGATAAGGCGAGGCAAGCTTTCTTCAGCTTACACCCTTTCCAGTGAGGGGGGGGGGCAGTGCGGCCCCAGAAGAAGGCTGCTCCCGTCCCCCGGGAACACAGCCCTTGCCTCATGAGGAGAGCGCGACTGTCCCGCCTTGGCCGCCTGAGAGCAGGTCTGTGGCTAGTGGCTCCCAGCACCAGCTCATGCCTGCCACCGTCGCCACTCGCCCATCACCCTAGGTCTAGGAGATCGGCGCCACCAAATCCTGGGCAGGTGGATGAAGCCCAGGCTTCACGGTCCGCCCCCACCCCCCAACTCCCTCGGTCCAGACGCCGCCGTCAAAAGGGATGCCGGGCATAGCGTTTTGACGGCGGCCGAACTGCGGGAGAAGCCAGAGTGACATTAAATGAACACCAGGCCGCCTTAGGGACGTGCATTTCTTCCCTGGGGTTTACTCCCGAAGCCTTTCGCAAGGCAGAGGAGGTTTTAAATCTCTTCTCCCATGTGTGCTGCCTCCCCAGGCTAACGGAGCAGCTGGTTTGAAGGTGCCCCCTCCTCCTGTCAGGGCAAACAGTCCCGCCACAGTTGTGACGCACTTTATGGGTAGTGAGAGCTTATAGCCACTACCACCCCGGCTATGCCAACTTAATCCTGGCAAGCAGGATCGCAGGCATTCTATACACACGTGAAGGACGGGAGGGGATGGTCGGATCGGTCAGGGAGAGGACAGGGGAGCTTTGGGGGACGATGGCGCCTAACGGCTTGCATCTTCGGTATCAGCTTCATTTCTATCTTTAATATCTCTATTTCTCCCCGACCTGGAGTTCGGTTCTTTACGGGAATGGGACCCGGAGTCTCACGACCGGCCGCCAAGGACGCGGCCTGGAAGACGAGCGCGTCTTCAGGGTGCCGGGATTTCGTGGCTCTGGGGGCGGGCGGACTCGGGGTCGGTGCCGGTGCCGCGGGAGACGGAAGATCGGAAGCAGCGAGCCGGCTGTGTGCCCGGAGGCCTGAGATCATCGGGCACGGGGCTCGGAAAGTCAGTGTTATGTCTCCCCTCTCGCTGTGAAACGGGGGTCACCTTGTTAGGGCGCTCAAAGCTGCTGCAAAGATGGACTCTGTGGTTAAGAAGGCATATAGTGTATTGGCCTTCATCAATAGTGGGAATGAGTTTAAGAGTCGAGGGGTAATGTTACAGCTATATAGGACCCTGGTCAGACCCCACTTGGAGTACTGTGCTCAGTTCTGGTCGCCTCACTACAGGAAGGATGTGGAAGCCATAGAAAGGGTGCAGAGGAGATTTACGAGGATGTTGCCTGGTTTGGGGAGCATGCCTTATGAGAACAGGTCGAGTGAACTCGGCCTTTTCTCCTCGGATGAGAGGTGACCTGAGAGATCGGCACATGGATGTGAGTAAGATGGAGGTAGGTAGGAGGGATTAGTGTCTGGGTGTTTTTCATTTGCCTTGTAGCTGGTACAGCACCATTATGTGGGCCGAGTGGCCTGTTCCCGTGCTGCACTCTTCTATGTTCACTTCCTCGTCTAAGTTATTTTAATAAAAATCACAAAGATTCTGTGATTCTAAGGGGTCCCAGAACAGATCCCTGTGGAACAAGACCGGCCACCAGCCTCCAGGCAGAAGATGCTCCATCCTCTGGGCAAGCCAATTCTGAATCCACACAGCCGAGTTTCCCTGGATCCCGTGCCTCCTGACTGCCTGAATGAGCCTACCGTGAGGAACCCTATCAAATGCCTTCATAGATCGTGACCACATCCACTGCTCTGACTTCATCAGTGCTTTGTCATATCCTCACGGAATTCAATCAGGCTCTTGAGAGATGACCTACCCCTCACATCATCATCTTATCTATCCCTAATACCCACAAATTCTATATAGAAAACCTACAGCACATTACAGGCCCTTCGGCCCACAAAGCTGTGCTGAACATGTACTTACTTTAAAAATTACCCAGGGTTACCCACAACCCTCTATTTTTCTAAACCCCACGTACCCATCCAGGAGTCTCTTAAAAGATCCTATCGTATCCGCCTCCACCGCCAGCGCCGGCAGCCACACACTCACCACTCTCTGAGTAAAAAACTTAACCCTGACATCTCCTCTGTACCTACTTCCAAGCACCTTAAAACTGTGCCCTCTCGTGTTAACCATTTCAGTTCTGGGAAAAAGCCTCTGACTATCCACATGATCAATGCCTCTCATCATCTTGTACACCTCTATCAGGTCACCTCTCATCCTCCGTCGCTCCGAGGGGAAAAGACCAAGTTCACTCAACGTATTCTCATAAGGCATGCTCCCCAATCCAGGCAACATCCTTGTAAATCTCCTCTGCACCCTTTGTATGGTTTCCACATCCTTCCTGTAGTTTTGTGACTAGAACTGAGCACAGTACTCCAAGCGGGGTCTGACTAAGGTCTTATTGCAACATTACCTTTTGGCTCTTGATGAAGGCCAATGCACCACACGCCTTCTTAACAACACTATCAACCTGCGCAGCAGCTTTGAGTGTCTTATGGACATGGACCATAAGATCTCACTGATCCTCCACACTAGGTTCTGCCTTCAAATTCGACCCTACCGAAATGGACCACCTCACACTTATCTGGGTTGAATTCCATCTGCCACCTCTCTGAGTAAAAAACTTACCCCTCACATCCCCCCTCTCACCTTAAATGTATACCCTCTGGTATTAGACATTTCAACCCTGGGAAACAGATACTCCCTGTCCACTCTATCTATGCCTCTCATAATCCTGTAGATCTCCCCTCAGCCTCCGACACTCCGGAGAAAACAACCCAAGTTTGTCTTGCCTCTCAGTATAGCTCATGCTTTCTAAATTATGCAACATCCTTCCCAGAGTGAGGTAACCAGAACTGTATGCAATACTCCAGATGTGGCCTAACCAGAGTTTTACAAAGTTGCAGCATAACCTCTTGCCTAATAAAAGCAAGCATTTCCGAACCCTTCTTAAGGAAGGGTGGGTTAATAATGTTGTCGGTGACACCAAGGTTCATGGTACTGTAGATGGCGTAGAAGGTGGTCGAGGGTTATGATGGGACTTTGACGGGATGCGGAGGTGGGCTGAGAAGTGGCAGGTACAGTTCAACCCGAGCAAGTGCGAAGCAATTCACTTTGGAAGGTCGAACCTGGTTTTGATTGCGGGGTTAATGGAGGAACAAAGGGATCTTGAGGGTCGGCATTCGTGCAGCCCCCACCGTTGCTGCTCAGGCTGATAGGGTGGTTAAGAAGGTGCATGGTGCTGGCCTTCCATTAGTTTGGGGAATCAAGTTCAAGAATCACATGGTAGTGGGGGCAGCTCGGGTTAGACCTTACATGGTGTATAGAAGGACATGGAAGCTTCAGAGAGGGTGCAGAGGAGGTTCACCAAGGTGCTGCCTGGATTAGAGGGTATGTCCAATGATGGGGAGCAGGAAGCTTTGCTGATTCCCCCCCCCTCTAACCCAGGGGTGACCCGTGACCGGTCAATGACGGGGAGCAGGAACCCTGGCCGATTCACCCTCTCTCTGTCCCAGGGGTCACGGAGCGGTGATGAGGAACATGATTACCCAGCAAGTCGAGATTTATTTTCCATACACCAGTCTTGGTGTCAACAGGAGGGGCCAGCCAAAGCAGCTGGCCCTGCACGTTGCCAAATTTGATCTCAAAACAGAAAACATAGTTCCTGTAGAGGGGATCCTTTCCGAGAAACAGAGTGCCTATTGTAATCCTGAAATCATGAAGTAATCACTTGACGGGATCGGGGAAAAACACAAAATTGAGAGATGGTTGAGAAAGGGAGGAGATGAGTCACAGATCAACACAGAAGGGATATGTGCCTTTCGGCCCAACCGATCCTTGCCAGACATGGCGGCCTCCCAGCAGGTCCCAATTTCCCATATTCTGCCCACATCCCTATCAAAGTAATGTCCTTCTTACATGATATTATTGCACCTGCACCAATGGCAGCTCGTTCCATATCCTACCCGCCCTCTGCATGAGAAGAAATGCCCCACAGGGTCTCTTTTAAATCTTTCCACTGTCGCCCTACATCTATGCCCTCCGGTTTTGTACTCCCTACCCTGGGGGTGGGGGTGAGGGGGGGAACCAGTCACCTTTTATATGTGCCCCTCATAGTTTAAACCATCTCTGGAAGGTCACCACTCATTCTTCTGCGTTCCGAACAAAGAGCTCGCCTGGCCCTGGAACCCACTCTCCCCGGTTCTGGAGACCAGAAGCCAGAGGAGCATAATTATGCTACCTGGCCCATCGACTCCGCTATTCCATCAAGGCTAATTTATTATCCCTCTCAACCTTATTCTCCTGCCTTCTCCCCTTAACCTTTGATGCCCTGGTCAACCGTGAACCTACCAACCTCCACTTTCACGGCTTGGCCTCCACAGCCGTCTGTGCCAATGAATTCCACAGGTTCACCACTCGCTGGCTGAAGACTTCCTTCCTTAACTCTGTTCTAAAGGGACGTCCGATTCATAGGCTCTACCCTCTGGACCTAGATTTGCCCCACAAGACCGAACGTCTTCTCCACCATGGGCCTTTCAATATTCTGTGGGCTCCATTGAGATCTCCCCTTCAGTCCTCTAAAGTGTAGTGAGCACAGGCCGAGGGCTCCTCATACGTTAACCCTTTCATTCCCGAGATAATTCTCGTGACCCTCCTCTGGATCTCTCCTATGCCAGCACATCTTTGCTTAGATATGCATCCCAAAACAGCCCTCAATACTCCGTGCGGCCTCTATAGTGCATTATAAAGCCTCAATGCATCCTTGCTTTTGTATTCTAGTCCTCTCCACATGAATGCTAACATTGCACCCCCAAGTTGCACCTGATGTCTGAATGCTCTCCCCACCTAGAAGACAGTCTATGCCTTTATTCTTTCTACCAAAGTGCACAACCATACGCCTTCCTACACTGTATTCCATCTGCCTTTTCTGTGCCCATTCTAAGTCCTTCTGCAGACTCTGTTTCCTCAACGCTACCTGCCCCATGTACCTTTCTGCTGTCCACACTCTCGGCCGCAAAGCCGTCAATCTTTGATGGAGGCGTGGATGACAGAAAAACGGAGGGAAGAGTTGATCTCAGAATGGGTTAGAAGGTCAGCACGTGATGGGCCAAAGGGCCTGTACTGCGAGGTAACATTCTGCAACCTGTCTTGCACAGCACATAGACGCAACCACAAGGAAGGATAACAAGCATCTTCATTCGGAGTGGAAGGAGGGTGGGGAGAGCCTGAACACTGTATTTGCACAGATACACCCTGCGTTGTCGGTGCGAAGGTTTCGCTGAGCGCCTGGCTCCGAGACACGTCTCCCTGTAAACGTTCTCTCAAATTTTATCTTACAGTTGTGTGGAGCAGCCTCTGCTGTGAGCAGGAAGTTCTTACCCGGCCTGACAACCCAGCAGCACTTTAAATGTGTGTTTCTTTCTCTCTGTAATTTGCAGATCAAGTGAATGGTGTCAGGCATTGGAAACTGCTGCAGGCACAATGGCAGAAGTAAAATGTTTGGGCGAGATGGCGTGTGGGCGTTCAGCAGACTGGCGGTTCATTAGCAATGAGCTACAGACTTCCAATCCGTGACTCTGTTGTAACTTGGAGCCGTAAGACATCGGAGCAGAGCTGGGCTGAGTCTCTCTGCGTGTCGGACGTGCAGCTCGATCCTCACTCTGGCCTGGGTGTCCCACCGCCTTAACCGGGACCCGGATGTTCTCTGTTCTCCTGCTTGGCACAGGGGCCGGCAGCGCCTCTCTTCGGGCACCGTGAACGTGCACTGTGGTCAGGACGGCCAAGGTTGTTTTAACCCTTTAAGTGCTGTAGATGGTCTCACTTTGTCGCCGGCGCTCCCTGCCCGCCACCCTTCCCGCGGTTCGGTGCTCTCTCCCCAACGCAGCCCCGGCACTCCCCGCGGCGCTCAACAAGCAGAGCTCCCTCCTCGCCGTCACCCCCATAGGCATGGTGCTCCCTCCTCACGGACCCTCCTGCAGCGCTCCCTCTTCACCGCCTCCCACTCGCAGCCTTCCCTCCTTCCTCGCTGACTCTCCCATGGCGCAGCGTTCCCTCCTCGCCAGCCCTGGCAACCTGGCACACACCATGGCCATTCTGTGCACAGTGAGATCCCACGAACTGTGTGCCGATGGCACAACGAGGAGTGGGGGAGATCGATGGGACACTGCGAATGCCTTCTCCCTGACACGAAAGATTCGCCTCCCCCACCCCACCACGAAGCAGGCAAGCAGTCTGGGGGCCAGCCTATCCCGTGATACATGGGCTACCCCTCCGCCTACAACCGCCTCTGAGAAACGTACTGGGGGGGCAGAGCACAGCGGGAGGGGGCAAACGTGCGACTCTCACCGAGAGGGAGCAGGAGTCTGCCCGCCAGCAAATAACTGACCAAGGAACGGGCGAGGAGGTGCATTCAAACCATCACACTCTTTAATCGAGGCTCACAAGATGTGGCAGATTTCCCTGAGGGGACAAATCAACAAAGACATGTCCTGACAAGGGGATGACCCCTGCCTGCCTCCCAGCACCCAAGGGACTTCTTCTTTCACAGCTCTACCCTGGATCAGTTTAATCCTGTGGCCAGCGCAGCCCGGCAGGGATCGTCCAATGAGGACAGGCCTTGTTTGGCACAACTCCACTCCCGAATGAGAAGTCACCTCTCATTGGTCCCATCACGGTGTCCAATCAGAGGCTGCCCTTCGGTTGACTTTGAGAAGCTAGGTTTGGAGACGACGTGTTGAAACCGGAAGTGAATGAGCGGTGGGGGGGGGGGGCAACGACAACTGGGACCCGATACCAAGCACAGCCGGTGGGGAAGAAGCATTCTCCAAGGCCCACTGAGCAAGCCAACCCTGATGTGTCGGAGAAGAAGGTGCCTGAACATTAGAGCAAGGGGATTCTGGGGTAAGGGAAAGGGATGCAAGCTCCATCAGGGGGCAGGGGTGAACTTCAGAAGCTTGTGGTCGATGGTCACAGGCCTGACCACGTGGCATATGGGGTGGTGAGAGGTCAGAGGTTGGCCGTGGGCGCCTCCTTGGGCTTCTTCCGATCGGGCCCCGCGATTGGCCGGTCGCGCTCCTCCCACAGGGTCACACCGTCGCAGGCACAGATCCTCTTCGGGTTCTGGAACAGTCCAGCGGAGCGAGCGATGATGCCGCACACCAAACTACATATGGAGGGGAGGAATCCGTTACCAGAAGGGAACAAAACAGCTCAGACACAGAGTGAATCTACCTCTACACCGTCCCATCACACACTCCCAGGGTCAGACACAGAGTGAAGCTCCCTCCACACCGTCCCATCACACACTCCCGGGGTCAGACACAGAGTGAAGCTCCCTCCGCACCGTCCCATCACACACTCCCGGGGTCAGACACAGAGTGAATCTCCCTCCACAACGTCGATCACACACTCCCAGGGTCAGACACAGAGTGAATCTCTCTCCACACCGTCCCATCACACACTCCCGGGGTCAGACACAGAGTGAATCTCTCTCCACACCGTCCCATCACACTCTCCCGGGGTCAGACACAGAGTGAATATCTCTCCACACCGTCCCATCACACACTCCCGGGGTCAGACACAGAGTGAATCTCTCTCCACACCGTCCCATCACCCACTCCCGGGGTCAGACACACAGTGAAGCTCCCTCCACACTGTCCCATCACACACTCCCGGGGTCAGACACAGAGTGAAGCTCCCTCCATACCGTCCCATCACACACTCCCGGGGTCAGACACAGAGTGAATCTCCCTCCACAACGTCGATCACACACTCCCAGGGTCAGACACAGAGTGAAGCTCCCTCCACACCGTCCCATCACCCACTCCCAGGGTCAGACACAGAGTGAAGCTCCCTCCACACCGTCCCATCACACACTCCCGGGGTCAGACACAGAGTGAAGCTCCCTCCACACCGTCCCATCACACACTCCCGGGGTCAGACACAGAGTGAATCTCCCTCCACACCGTCCCATCACACACTCCCGGGGTCAGACACAGAGTGAAGCTCCCTCCACACCGTCCCATCACACACTCCCGGGGTCAGACACAGAGTGAAGCTCCCTCCACACCATCCCATCACCCACTCCCAGGGATGGCAACATTCTGGTGTAATGTCTATTGTCTATTTGTAGTTCAGTAATTGTGTTTGCCACTGTTTTGTATATATTGTATAGCACCGAAATTTGTAATAAAGGATTTTGTAATAAAAAAAAGGGTCAGACACAGAGTGAAGCTCCCTCCACACCGTCCCATCACACACTCCCGGTAATGTCTATTGTCTATTTGTAGTGCAGTAATTGTGTTTGCCACTGTTTTGTATATATTGTATAGCACTGATATGTGTAATAAAGGATTTTGTAATAAAAAAAAGGGTCAGACACAGAGTGAAGCTCCCTCCACACCGTCCCATCACACACTCCCGGTAATGTCTATTGTCTATTTGTAGTGCAGTAATTGTGTTTGCCACTGTTTTGTATATATTGTATAGCACCGAAAGTTGTAATAAAGGATTTTGTAATAATAAAAAAAAAGGGTCAGACAAAGAGTGAATCTCCCTCCACACCGTCCCATCACACACTCCCGGGGTCAGACACAGAGTGAAGCTCCCTCCACACCGTCCCATCACACACTCCCGGGGTCAGACACAGAGTGAAGCTCCCTCCACACCGTCCCATCACACACTCCCGGGGTCAGACACAGAGTGAAGCTCCCTCCACACCGTCCCATCACACACTCCCGGGGTCAGACACAGAGTGAATCTCCCTCCACACCGTCCCATCACACACTCCCGGGGTCAGACACAGAGTGAATCTCCCTCCTCACCGTCCCATCACACACTCCCGGGGTCAGACACAGAGTGGCGCTGTTCTGATTGCGCTGGGAGAAATCGGGGAAAAAACTACTTTATGAAGGTCTTGAATGGCTTGGAAATTGGTTTCCAACGTCCCTTGAACTTCTAAGTGAGCGGCTGGTTTAGAGTGGAAGCTTCGTTTGGAGTTTTTCTGCCAGTTTGGACGGGGTTCGTTTACGGCTTCGAACTGCGTAGCACCCAGCTGTGGCCGCTGGCAACTCGCCTTGAAGCAGTTTCGCTCCCAAAACCGGAGGCAAACAACGTTGTTTGTCCCCACTGACATCGAGGCAACCTCCTTCCATCTCTATCGTCGGGATTCTCGTTCGGTGTTGGAGCTGAACCGTTGTTTGAGACGTCTCGACCTCTCACGGCCTGGAAGTTTCTACAGGACTCACGGAGCCTTTCCTGGCGTTGGAATTTCTGGCATTGGGCCAGCAAGGTACCGTCGAGTACAAACTTTTCCCGCCAGTTACTCAAGTCACTCCGAGACTTTATAACCAGCACCACCGTATCATTCTCGGTTCGGACACACAAGTAACATGCCGGACCAGTCTACAGGGAGTCGCAGGCCTGCGGGGAGTTATGCAAAGGCGGCTGCCTCTCCGGCCTCGGACAACGCCCTGTTTCGGACGGTGAAAGTTGAACGCGGGGTGCAATGTATTTTGCGAACTGGAACTACCCTGGAAAAGTGCGCGGAGGCCATGGAGGACTTGTTGGGGAGAGATGGTGTTTTGGCCACTGAGAAGGAGTTCGGGAAGGCGGTGTTTTACCTGAGGAATGATGAGTTGGTGCATCGGGCCCTCAGTAGAGGGATCACGGTGGAGAACATCTTTTTACAGATGGAGCTAGTGACAGCTCCCACACAACGCATCGTCCTCGGTCACGTAAAGCCTTTCATCCCCAACGAGGACCTGCTTCCCGCATTGGCCCGCTTGGGGCAAGTACGGTCAGAGATAACTGCCATCAGGCACAAATTCAGGAGGCGCACCCTCCGGACCGTAATCTCTTTCCGGCAACAGGTATTCATGAAACTGGAACGGGAAGATGAAGTTGAGGGCCGGTTTACTGTCCGGCACGGGGGGGTAGATTATCAGGTGTATTGGAGCTCTGAGCGCCCACGGTGCCATGCGTGCGGGGAGGTGGGGCACTTTCGGAGGGACTGTCCTAGCACCCGAAAACCCAGAGAGTCCACTTCGGGAACCAGTGCCCCAGCTACCTCTGCCCCTGATCCCATCCCTGCTCCAACACCTGTGCCGACCCCTTCTCCTGCCCCTGACCCTGTCTCTAACCCTGCCCCTATTCCTACGTCTGCTCCTACCCCTGTGGTTCAGGCGGGTGATCCTGGGGCTACGTGTGGGGAGGTTCAGGCGAGGGACGGGGTGGAGTCCGGGCGGGGCAAGAAAGCGAGGAAGAAGTCGAAACACGTGAAGAAGTCGGCCCCCGAGACCGCAGAGCTCACGCCCATTTGCCTTGAGGTGGAGGGGGAGACTCGGGGAAGCGTACGGTTGGACGGGGCGATAGGAGCGGAGAGTACCGCGCTGTCGGTGAATTCCGCACCTGTGTGCTCCTCCGGCTTGAAGAGGAGATGGGATTGTTCCCCCAAGAGGGTAGAGAATGCAGATGAGGGGGAGTCCCAGAAAGGGGTGGGGATCCAGGTGGGAGTTGTGTCTAACCCTGAATCCCCAGATGTAGATACCAGTCCTGGGGTGGGTGGTGTGGTTATGCATGAAGCTAGTGCTGGGCCTGTTTGCACGCCTAAGACAGACCTGGAGCCCTCCACCCAGGACTTAGCAGTCAGCGCCTCCCTGGAGGCAAATGTATTAAGTAGTACAGGTGGAGAGGAGACCAGGCTCTCTCACAGTCAGCATCAGGCTGCCAGTGAATCCATTGGGCCAGAGCTGCTGGGGTCCCCTTCATGCCTGTCTCCTGGGGAGGGTGATGTAACCTGCATGCCGACCCCATTAACTAATGGCCTGCAGGGAGTCCCTTGGGATTTTCCCTCCATCGTCGCAACTGTGGGTAAGACTGCTGCGACGGTGGAGCGGGAAGGTATGGGGGAGGTACCCACTGTGCAGTGTAGGTTACAGGGGCAGCCACCTTATACACCACCTGAGGAGGACGGTGGGGGATCTGTCTGCAGTGAGGGGTTGGAGGGGGATTCATTTGACAGCGAGACAATGGACATCCTCACCCCTCCAGAGAAGTCCCCATTGATACCTGTGGAGGAGATCAGAGAGTTTATTCACTCCTCCGTTGGTGCAAAGCATCGGCCTAAACTAGCCTCGCTTCGCTGGCCTAGCATGCCGAGGCTGGTGAAGTCCCTGAGGGTCATCCTCAGACGGAAGGGGAAGGGGAAGAGGAATGCTGTGTCAGGGAATGACAGGCGGCAGCTGAAATCCTTCCTGGATGAAAAGCAGCCTCGCTCCTTCGGGAGATGGTGGGTCACAGGGTAGCGATGGTAGCAGTCGGGCCCGGAAAGCAAAGGATATTCTCGGTTTTCTTCGGGAGAGTGCGGCTGAGGGCGCCATCGCTCTCAGTGGGAAGGGGACTGGTGCTGAGGCCTAGTGTGCTTCCGACATGAAGCTTACCATAGCTAGTCTCAATGTAAATGGTAGCAGGGGCTCTCTCCGCAGATATAACGATCTCTCAGTCCTCAGGGACGGGAGATACGCGGTGAGTTTCCTGCAGGAAACCCATACCACCCCGGGGGACGAGTCCGCTTGGCTCCTGGAGTGGCAGGGCGGGGTCTACATGAGTCACCTTAGCTCCAACTCTAGTGGGGTGGCGATCCTGTTGGCCCCAACCTTCCGGCCAGAAATCGTAGGAGTCCAAGATGTTGTGCCCGGCCGTCTGCTCCACCTGGCTGTGCGCCTGGATGGTGTACCGTTACATTTTATCAACGTGTACGCTCCGAGGCGCGGGGTGATGCAGACGCACCTATTCTGTCAGCTGTCCGCCTTGCTGGGTTCCATCGATCCTGGGGACTGCGTCATCCTCGGGGGAGACTTCAACTGTACCCTCGAGGTGGAGGACCGCTCGGGCCTCCAACGCGACCCGGCATCAGCGAAAAAGTTAAAAGAGCTAGTCGGCTCCTTTGACTTGGTGGACAGCTGGCGGAATCTTCACCCCGACTCTAGCGCCTTCTCCAGAAGATCGAGAGAGGGGGGTTCCCGGATAGACCGCCTGTATATCTCTCGGGCTTATGTCTCCCGCGTGTCGGCTTCCTCCATGCGGCCGGTGTCGTGCTCGGATCATCACCTTGTGTGGATGGAATTTACTCCTCTGCAACCTCGGGTGGGATCCGGGTATTGGCACTTTAACAACCGGCTGCTGGAGGACAGCCGATTCCATGATTCATTCCGAGCGTTCTGGGCCGCCTGGAGAGAGAGACGGAGAGAGTTCTGCTCCCTACGGCTGTGGTGGGATGTGGGCAAGGCCCACATCCGGTTTTTATGTCGGGAGTACACTAGGGGGTCGACAAAGAGGCGGGACTCTGAGATTGAGCGGCTTGAGAGAGCGTTGCTTGACCTGGAGACCCGTCTTGGTTCAACCGGTGGAGACCATCAAACGTGGCAGGAATACCAGGAGAAGAAGGACGCACTCAGGAATCTGCAGCTTCAGCAGTCCCGAGGTGCGTATGTGAGGTCGCGGATCCAAATGCTGCAAGATTTGGACCGCGGCTCACCCTTCTTCTACTCGTTGGAGAAGTGGCGGGGAGTTCAAAAGCAGCTGGTGGAGCTATTGGCTGCTGATGGCTCCTCCATCACGGATCCTGACTAAATTATTGAAGAAGTCCGCACTTTCTATCGGTCCTTATTCTCACCGGATCCGTCAAATGCGGGGGCGTGCAGTAAGGTCTGGGAAGATTTGCCAAAGGTCAGCCCTGATGACGCAGCGCGTCTGGACGCCTCCCTGACTGGGGAGGAGCTGTCTGCTGCCCTTCGGCAACTCCGGAGGGGTAAATCCCCTGGCTTAGATGGTCTGAGTGTGGAGTTTTATCAGGCTTTTTGGGATGTCCTGGGGGTCGATTACAGCCTTGTTCTAGGGGAGAGCCTAGCCACCGGGGAATTGCCCCTCTCATGGCGGAGAGCTGTCGTGGTCCTGCTGCCCAAGAAGGGAGACCTTCGCCTGCTAAAGAACTGGCGCCTGGTCTCCCTCTTGTGCGCGGACTACAAGATCTTCGCCCGGGCAATGGCCAACCGTCTTGGTTCAGTACTGAGACAGGTGATTCATCCTGACCAATCTTACACAGTCCCGGGCCGCTCCATCCAGGACAATGTCCACCTAGTACGGGACCTGATCCACCTGTACCAGGAGACTGGGACCCCGGCAGCGTTTCTTTCTCTTGACCAGGAGAAGGCGTTTGACCGGGTAGACCACAGTTTCCTGGTGGGCACTCTGCAGGCCTTTGGGCTCGGACCACACTTTGTGGCCCGAGTTCGGCTCCTCTACTCTGCCGCAGAGTGCCTTGTTAAGGTCAATGGATCACTGGCAGCACCCATTCCCTTCAGGAGAGGAGTACGTCAGGGATGCCCCATGTCCGGTCAATTGTACGCGATCTGTGTCGAGCCATTCCTGAGCCTCCTACGGCGAAGGCTGACAGGTCTGGTTCTGCGTGAACCGGACATGGAGGTCGTCCTCTCGGCCTACGCCGATGATGTACTCCTCATGATGACAGATCCCAATTACCTGCGGAGGATGCGCGGGTGCCAAGACATTTTCTCGGCAGCATCCTCCGCCAGGATCAACTGGGCGAAATGTTCCGGACTCTTAGTGGGTCAGTGGCAGGTGGACTCCCTGCCGGAGGAGATGAGAGCTTTCGAGTGGGGTACTAGGCATCTCCTCTATCTGGGAGTCTACCCGAGTCCTTCTGGGGAGACCTGGCTGGCGAACTGGCAGGACCTGGAGATGAAAGTCATGGCCCGGCTGGGGCGCTGGTCAGGCCTTCTCAGGGTGCTTTCCTATCGAGGCAGGGTGGTGGTCATAAACCAGCTGGTGGCCTCCATGTTGTGGTATCAGATGGTCACCTTGGCCCCTCCTGCCCCGTTTGTTGCAAGACTGCAGAGGAAATTAGTGGACTTCTTCTGGGGCAACAGGAAACACTGGGTCTCCGCAGCGGTCTTGAGTCTCCCAGTGGGAGAGGGCGGACAGTCGCTGGTGTGCGTCCGAACGCAGCTGGCGGCTCTCCGCCTCAGGACTCTGCAGAGATTCCTGTAAGCCGAGCACCCTCCCAGGTGGCACGTGTTGGCGGCTTTCTTCCTCCGGAGGGGCTGCTGTCTTCATGAAGACATGCGGCTACCACCGGCGGGTGTCAGCCGTGCGGCTTTGCGGAGTCTGCCCGGCTTCTATCAGGACCTACTGAGAGTCTGGAACATGGTCACCTCAGGCCGGGAATCCCCTCCTCAGGCGGAGGGCGGCGTCCTGGCCGGCCCTTGCCCTACCTCAGTGGCTGTCGGTGCGGCTCAGTTGTGTGGACCGACTCAGGCCGAGCTGCTGGTCGGGCCCAGACCCCGCAATCTTCTCCGGGAGCCGTGTCCGCACGACTTGAGCCGTCTCTCATCGCTACCCACAGTCCCATTCAGGGATGCAAGTAGGAGGTATCTGTATGGGCTGCTACTCCACATCCTCCACTTCCTTGCCCTTGTACACCGTCCCGACACGCCATGGCGGTCGGTCCTTCCACCCAGAGGTGAGGAGGGTCCCCACTGGAAGTCCCTTTACGCCGGGGTTCTTCCCATGCACCTGGGGGATCTCGGCTGGAGGGTACTGCATAGGGCAGTGCCCTGCAATAAGTTTTTCAGTTTGTACATGGACTTCCCACCCGCATGCCACTTCTGCGGGCTGGAGGAGACCGTGTACCACATGTACATGGAGTGTGTGAGGCTGCAGCCTCTTTTTGCATATTTGCGTGGGCTGCTTCTCGCCTTCTGGCTGCATTTTAGTCCCACCCTGTTTATATATGGTCATCCAGTAAGGAAGGGGGCATGGAGGGATGAGGATGTCCTAGTCAACTTGCTCCTGGGGCTGGCGAAATCCGCCATCCGAGGGTCTTGGAAACGGGTGGCGGGAGGATCTCCCCGGGCAGACTGCCTGGCAATGTTTAGGGGGTATGTTCGTGCTCGGGTAACTATTGAAAAGGAACACGCGCAGTCCACAGTGGCCTTGGAGGAGTTTCGAGACCGTTGGGCTCCGCGGGGTGTAAATGCCATCGTGGATAGAGATGGCAACATTCTGGTGTAATGTCTATTGTCTATTTGTAGTGCAGTAATTGTGTTTGCCACTGTTTTGTATATATTGTATAGCACCGAAATTTGTAATAAAGGATTTTGTAATAAAAAAAAAGGGGTCAGACACAGAGTGAAGCTCCCTCCACACCGTCCCATCACACACTCCCGGGGTCAGATACAGAGTGAAGCTCCCTCCACACCGTCCCATCACACACTCCCGGGGTCAGACACAGAGTGAATCTCCCTCCACACCGTCCCATCACACACTCCCGGGGTCAGACACAGAGTGAAGCTCCCTCCACACCATCCCATCACACACTCCCGGGGTCAGACACAGAGTGAATCTCCCTCCACACCGTCCCATCACACATTCCCAGGGTCAGACAAAGAGTGAAGCTCCCTCCACACCGTCCCATCACACACTCCCGGGGTCGGACACAGAGTGAATCACCCTCCACACCGTCCCATCACACACTCCCGGGGTCAGACACAGAGTGAATCTCCCTCCACATCGTCCCATCACACACTCCCGGGGTCAGACACAGAGTGAAGCTCCCTCCACACCGTCCCATCACACACTCCCGGGGTCAGACACAGAGTGAATCTCCCTCCACACCGTTCCATCACACACTCCTGGGGTCAGACACAGAGTGAAACTCACTCTACACCGTCCGATCACACACTCCCAGGGTTAGGGGGTATGTTCGTGCTCGGGTAACTATTGAAAAGGAACACGCGCAGTCCACAGCGGCCTTGGAGGGGTTTCGAGACCGTTGGGCTCCGCGGGGTGTAAATGCCATCGTGGATAGGGATGGCAACATTCTGGTGTAATGTCTATTGTCTATTTGTAGTGCAGTAATTTTGTTTGCCACTGTTTTGTATATATTGTATAGCACCGAAATTTGTAATAAAGGATTTTGTAATAAAAAAAAAAAAAGGGTCAGAGTTCTTACCATGCACCTGGGAGATCTCGGCTGGAGGGTACTGCATAGGGCAGTTTGTACATGGACTTCCCACCCACATGCCACTTCTGCGGGCTGGAGGAGACCGTGTACCACATGTACACGGAGTGTGTGAAGCTGCAGTCTCTTTTTGCATATTTGCGTGGGCTGCTTCTCGCCTTCTGGCTGCATTTTAGTCCCACCCTGTTTATATATGGTCATCCAGTAAGGAAGGGGGCATGGAGGGATGAGGATGTCCTAGTCAACTTGCTCCTGGGGCTGGCGAAATCCGCCATCCGTGGGTCTTGGAAACGGGTGGCGGGAGGATCTCCCCGGGCAGACTGCCTGGCAATGTTTAGGGGGTATGTTCGTGCCCGGGTAACTATTGAAAAAGAACACGCGCAGTCCACAGCGGCCTTGGAGGAGTTTCGAGACCGTTGGGCTCCGCAGGGTGTAAATGCCATCGTGGATAGGGATGGCAACATTCTGGTGTAATGTCTATTGTCTATTTGTAGTGCAGTAATTGTGTTTGCCACTGTTTTGTATATATTGTATAGCACCGATATGTGTAATAAAGGATTGTGTAATAAAAAAAAGGGTCAGACACATAGTGTATCTCCCTCCACACCGTCCCATCACACACTCGCGGGGTCAGACACAGAGTGAATCTCCCTCCACACCGTCCCATCACACACTCCCGGGGTCAGACACAGAGTGAAGCTCCCTCCACACCGTCCCATCACACACTCCCGGGGTCAGACACAGAGTGAAGCTCCCTCCACACCGTCCCATCACACACTCCCGGGGTCAGACAGAGTGAATCTCCCTTCACACCGTCCCATCACACACTCCCGGGGTCAGACACAGAGTGAAGCTCCCTCCCCACCGTCCGATCACACACTCAGACACAGAGTGAAGATCACTCTACAACATCCCTTTGCCCGGGAGAGTTCAGAGGGATGTTTGAGGATCTTGCCAGAACGGACGGTGACGATACAGAGAGGATCTCAGTTTCTGAAGGACGGAGGGGAAAGCGGATGGAGGTGTACCCGATCACGATAGGCTGTCAGGGATACATAAAGGACCATTGATCAGGATGGTCATCAGCAGGGAAGGAGATTCCTAGGGATGCGGAGGGGGATAACCAGGAACTGTCAGGAGGCACAAGCCCCCACTGGGGTTGGGAGCGGACCGAAGGGGTGTCTCCTTCAGACCATCTCTTGCGTCAGAAACATCTCCAATTCTGGGAGCCCTACCCGTACTGCTACGAGGGTGAGGTCGGACTCTGCTTTCTGTGCTCGCTCGCCACCTACCCTTCTCCGGAGTTCCCTGTGACGTGGGACAGCGGGTGTCCTCCCCGACCCAGGTCGTCCTCGCCGCTGGCTACCACCACCGAGCGGCCGATGATGTCCCGGACCTGGGGAGCGTTCAAAGAACGGGCAGACTCAGCATACATGTTGAAAAACCGAGCGCCCCCCACCCCTCCTCCTCCCACTCCCGGGGGCCATTTCACATGGGTACAGGCCCGTTCACTTGACCTGTCCTTAGTGACCAAGGTGGCTACCTGAGCTAGTCCCGTTTGCCCGTGTTTGTCTCACATCCTTATAAATCGGGCTTCCCAACCGGGGTCCACAGGGCCCTCACAAGGGCCACCACTGTCCCTGTACTAATGTCCACGGTAACGTGCCTGAACAACTGGCGTCCTATCGCACTCACCTCAATAATGAGCAAATGCTTTGAGAGGCTGGTCAAGGACTATACCTGCAGCTTACTACCACCCAAACTGGACCCCCTGCAATTCACCTACCGACACAATAGCCACTGCTGCACACACCATCCTTACACATCTGGGGAAGAAGGGTGCTTCTGTGAGAATGCTGTTCTTGGACTACAGTTCAGCATTCAACACCATAGTTCCATCCAGGCTCGACAAGAAGCTCAGAGACCTCAGCCTTCACCCTGCCTTGTGCAGCTGGATCCTGGACTTCCTGTCAGATCGCCAGCAGGTTGCAGGAGTGGGCTCCCTCACCTCCACCCTCCTGTGACACCCAATTCCCTCCTTTACCCCCTGTACACCCATGACTGCGTCACCACCCACAGCTCCAACCTGCTAATTAGATTTGCCAACGACACCACACTGATTGGCCTCATCTCAAACAATAACGAGCTGGCCTACGGGGAAGAAGTCATCTCTCTGACACAGTGGTGTCAAGAAAACAACCTCTCCCTCAATGTCGCAGAAACAAAGGAGCCGGCTGTGGATTACAGGAGGAATGGAGACAGGCTAACCCCTATTGACATCAGTGGATCTGGGGTTGAGAGGGTGACCAGCATTAAGTTCCCCAGCATCCACATCACCGAGGACCTCACGTGGTCTGTACACAGCAGCTGTGTGGTGAGAAAGGCACAACAGCGCCTCTTTCACCTCAGATGGTTGAAGAAGTTTGGTGTGGGCCCCCAAATCCTAAGAACTTTCTACAGGGGCACAACTGAGAGCATCCTGACTGGCTGTATCACTGCCCGGTACGGGGACTGTACCTCCCTCAATCGCAGGACTCTGCGGAGAGTGGTGCGGACAGCCCAGCGCATCTGTAAACGTGAACTTCCCCCTATTGAGGACATTTACAATGATAAGGGTCTGTAGGGTCACTGGGGATGCGAATCACCCCAACCACAAGTTATTCCAGCTGCTACCATCTGGGAAACGGTTCCGCAGCATAAAATCCAGGACCAACAGGCTCCAGGACAGCTTCTTCCACCAGGCCATTAACTCACGCTGATTTGACTGTATTTCTATGTTATGGTGACTGTTCTACTTATTATAAATTACTACGATTGCACATTCAGACAGAGATGTAATGTAAAGATTTTTACTTCCCATGAATGTGAAGGATGTATGAAATAAAGTCAATTCAATTCTTAATGCCACGCCATTAAAAAAGGTGGGAACCCCTGCCCTATGCCTTTCCTGTCCACGTTTGCACCTCTGGCTTACAGAACATAAGACTCTACAGCATAGTACAGGCCCTTCGGCCCATAATGCTGTGCCAACTCTTTCACCTCCTCAAAGATCAATCTAACCCTTCCCTCCCACATGGCCCTCCAATTTTCAATCATCCCTGTGTGCATCTTCCAGAGTCATAGAAAAGTACAGCACAGAAACAGGCCCTTCACACCATCTAGTCCAAGCTGAGCCACCTAAAGTGCTGACCCCCACCCCCCCATTGACCTGAACCGGGACCATATCCCTCCACACCCCTCCCATCCATGTACCGACCCAAACTTTTCCTAAACGTTGAAATCAAGCTCGCGTGCACCACTTGTGCTGGCAGCTCGTTCCACACTCTCACCGACCCTCCGAGTGAAGAAGTTTTCCCTCGCGCTCCCCTTACTTTTCACCTTTCACCTTTAACCCATGACCTCTGGCTGCAGTCCCACCCCACCTCAGTGGCTAAAGCCTGCTTGCATTTACCCTGTCTATACCCCTCGTAGTTTCGTTTACCTCTATCAAATCTCCCTTCAATCTTCTACATTCCAAGGAATAAAGTCGCAACTTATTCAATCTTTCCTTATAACTCAGGTCCTCCAGACCCGGCAACGTTCTTGTAGAATTTCTCTGTCAAAAGCTTTCTTTACGACCTTATCTACCTGTGACACCACGAACTATGGACCTGTATTCCCAGGTCCCTTTGTTCTACCACGTTCCTCAGTGTCCTACTGCTCAGAGTCAGACCTACCCTGGTAGGTCCTTCTGAAGTGCAAAACCTCACACTTGTTGACATTAAAAACATTAATCTCATTTCCACTGGCAGCCTGTTCGATGTATCAGACAGACAGACATACTTTATTGATCCCGAGGGAAATTGGGTTTCGTTACAGCTGCACCAACCAAGAATAGTGAAGAAATATAGCAATATAAAACCATAAATAATTAAATGATAATAAGTTAATCATGCCAAGTGGAATTAAGTCCAGGACCAGCCTATTGGCTCAGGGTGTCTGACACTCCGAGGGAGGAGTTGTAAAGTTTGATGGCCACAGGCAGGAATGACTTCCTATGACGCTCAGTGTTGCATCTCGGTGGAATGAGTCTCTGGCTGAATGTACTCCTGTGCCTAACCAGTACATTATGGAGTGGATGGGAGACATTGTCCAAGATGGCATGCAACTTGGACAGCATCCTCTTTTCAGACACCACCGTCAGAGAGTCCAGTTCCACCCCCACAACATCACTGGCCTTACGAATGAGTTTGTTGATTCTGTTGGTGTCTGCTACCCTCAGCCTGCTGCCCCAGCACACAACAGCAAACATGATAGCACTGGCCACCACAGACTCGTAGAACATCCTCAGCATCATCCGGCAGATGTTAAAGGACCTCAGTCTCCTCAGGAAATAGAGACGGCTCTGACCCTTCTTGTAGACAGCCTCAGTGTTCTTTGACCAGTCCAGTTTATTGACCATTCGTATCCCCAGGTATTTGTAATCCTCCACCATGTCCACTCTGACCCCTTGGATGGAAACAGGGGTCAGCGGTGCCTTAGCCCTCCTCAGGTCCACCACCAGCTCCTTAGTCTTTTTCACATTAAGCTGCAGATGATTCTGCTCGCACCATGTGACAAAGTTTCCCACCGTAGCCCTGTACTCAGCCTCATCTCCCTTGCTGATGCATCCAACTATGGCCGAGTCATCAGAAAACTTCTGAAGATGGCAAGTCTCTGTGCAGTAGCTGAAGTCCGAGGTGTAGATGGTGAAGAGAAAGGGAGACGGGACAGTCCCCTGTGGAGCCCCAGTGCTGCTGACCACTCTGTCTGACACACAGTGTTGCAAGCGCACGTATTGTGGTCTGCCGGTCAGGTAATCAATAATCCATGACACCAGGGAAGCATCCACCTGCATCCATCATCCTCTGTGTGAGACGCTTGCCCAAGGCTCCTTTTAGATCGATCCCCTCCCCTGTAGTCTCAACCACCCCCCTACCCTGGGGAAGAACAGCGTGCCCATGCAACTCATCTTCACCCCTCATGTAAGGTCTCCTTCGATGCAGACTGTCTACTCTCTCCTTCTGATCGGAATCAGATTCAGGTTTAATATCACCGGCGTATGTAGTGAAATTTGTTAACTTTGTGGCAGCAGTACAATGTGATACATGATAATATAGAGACAAAACTGTGAACTACAGCAAGTATATAAATATTAAATAATTAAATAATTAGTGCAAAAATAGGAAATAATAAAAAAGTGGTGAGGTGGTGTTCATGGGTTCGGTGTCCATTTAGGAATCGGACGGCAGAGGGGAAGAAGCTGTTCCTGAATCGCTGAGTGTGTGTCTTCAGGCTCCTGTACCTCCTCCCTGAAGGCAGAGGGGAAGAAGCTGTTCCTGAATCGCTGAGTGTGTGTCTTCAGGCTCCTGTACCTCCTCCCTGATGGCAGAGGGGGAGAAGCTGTTCCTGAATCGCTGAGTGTGTGTCTTCAGGCTCCTGTACCCCCTCCCTGATGGCAGAGGGGAAGAAGCTGTTCCTGAATAGTTGAGTGTGTGTCTTCAGGCTCCTGTACTTCCTCCCTGATGGCAGAGGGGAAGAAGCTGTTCCTGAATCGTTGAGTGTGTGCCTTCAGGCTCCTGTACCTCCTCCTTGATGGCAGAGGGGAAGAGGCTGTTCCTGAATCGTTGAGTGTGTGTCTTCAGGCTCCTGTACCTCCTCCCTGATGGCAGAGGGGAAGAAGCTGTTCCTGAATCGTTGAGTGTGTGTCTTCAGGCTCCTGTACCTCCTCCCTGATGGCAGAGGGGAAGAAGCTGTTCCTGAATCGTTAAGTGTGTGTCTTCAGGCTCCTGTACCTCCTCCCTGATGGCAGAGGGGAAGAAGCTGTTCCTGAATCGTTGAGTGTGTGTCTTCAGGCTCCTGTACCTCCTCCCTGATGACAGAGGGGGAGAAGCTGTTCCTGAATCGCTGAGTGTGTGTCTTCAGGCTCCTGTACCACCTCCCTGATGGCAGAGGGGGAGAAGCTGTTTCTGAATCGCTGAGTGTGTGTCTTCAGGCTCCTGTACCTCCTCCCTGATGGCAGCAATGAGAAGAGGGCATGGCCTGGGTAGAGGGAGTCCTTAATGATGGACGCTGCCTTTCTGAGACACCGCTCCTTGAAGATGTCCTGGATACGACGGAGGCCGGTGCCCGTGATGGAGCTGACTGAGTTTACAACTCTCTGCAGCTCACTTCGATCCTGTGCTGTAAACCCCCCCCATACCAGACGGTGATGCAGCCGGTCAGAATACTCACCAGGGTACATCTGTGGTGGCAAACCGAATCTCCTCATACTCCTGATGAAATGCAGCCGCAGTCGTGCTGGGCCAGGTTAGGTCCTCAGAGATACTGACACCCAGAAAGTTGAAATTGCTCACTCTCTCTACTTCTCTCTCGAGCCCTCTAGTCCCAGAAACAACCTCATGAGTCTTTTTCTGATGCCTTCCCAGTTTAAAGACATCCTTCCCACGCCTCGGTGAGCAGAAATGTGCACGCTGCTCCAAGCGTGGCCCTGCTGCTCTCCTCAAGTGCAATATGGCATCCTAAACACTGCACTCAACAGCCAACGCACTGCACACCTTCTTCACTCCATCCCAAGTCCCTGCCCTGCCTTTTCCAAATCCTCCATTCTGTCAGTTCCCATCAGCATGCAGCTGGACCATTCAGTCCTTCTGCTCCATGCTGGGGTGTCCACTCCGTTCCCTCTCCTTGTGTTCTAACGTCCTGGCTCCCGTTACAGATCGCTCCCGATTGTGGGAGCAGGCTCTCTGGGACAGGGAATTCTTCTCCTGATTCCCAATGGGATTCACCTCTTGGGATCATTGAAGGCATAATGCTAAAGATTTATCGCTGAAGGGAGAGGGAACGATGCACTTTGGAAATAACAGGATTGGGCAGAGCCAGTGTTGTCCTTCATCAGGTCAAGTCAAGTCAACTTCTATTGTCATTTCGACTATAACTGCTGGTACAATGCATAGTAAAAATGAGACGACGTTTTTCAGGACCATGGTGTTACCTGACACAATACAAAAAACTAGACTGAACAACGTAATTTAAAAAACACACAGAGAAAGCTACACTAGACTACAGACAGTCAGGCGACTGAGTTCAAGAGCTGTACGGTAATACTGCAGCTCTATAAAACCTTGGTTAGATCACACGGAGTATAGTGTTCAGTTCTGGTTACGTTATTACAGGAAGGATGTAGAAGCCTTAGGGAAGATGCAGAGCAGATTCACCAGGATGCCGCCAGGACTGGAAAGCATGTCTTACGAGGATGGGTTGAGTGGACTCGGGCTTTTCTCCTTGAAGTGAAGGAGGATAACAGATGACTTGATAGAGGTGTCTACGATGATAAGAGGCACAGATCGAGCAGACACTTTTCCCAGGGCAGAAAAGACTAATATGAGGGGGCATAATTTTAAGGTGAATGGAGTAAAGTACGGGGAGGAGAGGAAATGTTAGAGATCAGTTTTTTTTTGCACAGAGAGTGGTGGCAGCTAGGAGCGGTGGAGGAGGCAACTACTACAGAGAAGGCTCTTGGAGAGGAATGTGAACGTACAGGAGATTGTGAATTGGTATGCTTTGTATCTGCGTTGCTCTGGATGTCCACGGAAACACATACAAAACGCTGGAGGAACTCAGCGGGTCGGGCAGCATCTACGGGAGGGGAATGAACAGTCGACGTTTCGGGCCGAGACTCTTCATCACAACACGTGTGGGCAGAAGGGATTAGGCTCGTTGGGCGTACAAGTACAAATTTAGTTAAGGCTGGTATGACATTGTGGGCCGAAGGGGGTGTGTTCCTGTGCTGCACAGTTTTATAATATGTCCACTCCAATAACTCTGCGCATTTAAATACGACTGGTTAATCAGGTCAGAAGGTGGTGTGCTGTTGCTGCAGTATTTGGGAAATGGTTGACCCCCCCAACTGCCCCCTCCCATAGTGGTAAACAGAGACTCATCATCACCATTATGCGCCATGTCAAGTGACATCATCATTCTGTGCCGTGTTGTATGGCATCCATGGCCTTGACTGTGACTGCTCTTGGCAAATTTTTCTACAGCCATTGGCTTCTTCTGGACTTTACAAAATGGGTGACTCCACCAGCCATTATCAATACTCTTCAGAGATTGTGGTCAGTGGTCACGTAACCAGGACTTGTGATCAGCACCGGCTGCTCCCATGGGTTCACGTGACCCTGATCGAGGGGGGGAGGGGGGTGCCAAGCGGGTGCTACACCTCGCCCAAGGGTGACCTGCAGGCCAGCAGAGGGAAGGAGCGCCTCACACCTCCTTTGGTAGAGACACATCTCCCCCTGCCACCAAAAACAGAGGCGATACCTACCTGCAGAGTGTTGGCCACTCGAGGAGGAGCTGACACAAGAGTTGACACATGGGGGGGGGGGGGGGGGGGGAAAGGCAGTTTTCCTGAAGGGCAGAGACACCACTCAACTAGCTGATCTATCTCACTCCTGCGCGCCCTCTCGCCAGCATCTGAGATTCTGCCAACAATGGTTGTATCATCAGCAGATTTATAGTTGACATGTGAGATGTCACATGAACAAGCTGGACACAGTATTTCAGGAGAAGCCCACGTTGGCGCCCAATAAGACAGTGAAAGTCTGGAGACAACTTCAAATGCAGAAGAGGCAGCGAGACAGAGATGGACTATCGGGATGAGGCTCTTGCTCCCTCTAGTGGTGACTGCAAACTCTGCGGAGCACTGTGGCACCCTTTGAGTGGGGGATAGTACAGTTAGGGGAATGGCCACTCTTTTCAGCTCCTGACACGGTGCTATCTGCCCGGCGCCAGTGCTTAGGACGTCTCTTCTGGTCCGCGACGGGAGGGGAATGATCCCCAGTGCTATGACTCGGAAGGAGATTCTGCTGGGGGAATATGGCGGTGGGTTTGAGGGCAAAAATCAACAGAGAGTTGATTTTAATTTTAATTCCTGAATTAAGACTAATTCCTGAAAGTTAACAGAATGGCGGCAGGGTGGAGTGGTGGTTAGTTGGCACGCTGCTTTACGGTATGGGCGACCTGGGTTCAACTCCCGCCGCTGCCTGTGAGGGGTTTGTACGTTCTCCCCATGACCGCGTGGGTTTCCTCCGGGTGCTCCAGTTTCCTCCCACAGTCTAAAGACATATCAATTGGTAAGTTAGTTGGTCACTGTAAATTGTCCCGTGATTAGGCTAGGCTTAAATCGGGGCGGGGGGGGGGGGGGGGATTGCTGGGCAGTATTGCCCCGGACGGACCTATTACATGAATAAAAACAAAGGTTCATGAGGTAGATGCAGGACAAGGCTGGTGGATCAATAACGGGGAATAGAAAATTCGCCTTGCCAGGGTTCACCCTCCTAGGGTGACAGTACCCTGTAGGGCTCTGAAAACCTACGCCAGCCAACCGGTGGGGGTGTTCAAGGATGTTTCAATCTCTCGCCGCTGTGGCTGGAAGTTCTCACCTGCTTCTAAGGGGCAACAATGACACCAGTGCCCAAGAGCAGGATGTGGTGAACTACGTGTGCCTGTCTGTACACGCCCCCTGCTGACTGCAGTCACAAGTTCGGATGAGTCTTTTGAGGGCGTCCAGTGCCCCAGCGTAGGTCGGCAGGTTTCTGATAATTGAATAAACATTTGGGGTGACCCTCGAGAGGAGAATTCTGTGCATAACGGCAGGGTCAGTCGCACGAACCTCCTCCAAGTATGATTGGAAGCATGCAAGCCAGAGTTCAAAAGCAAGAGCTGCTTCAGGGTCTTGGGGGTCCAAATCCAATCGGTCCAGACGTAAAACGGTTTCCATGTTTTAAAACTCCCAGTCAATAAAATTGATGCACCATCAATAACTCAGTCTGAGACTTAAAGGCGAGATATCGGCTTTTATTGACTGGAAGAAGGAACAAGCAGTGAGTGACCACCATACTACATCCTGGAGACTGAGAGGCCGGGCTCAGGCCTCAATCGCCTTTATACCGGGGTCTGTGGGAGGAGCCACAGAAGCAGTCAGCAGGGGGCCGTGTCCAGACAGGCACACGTAGTTCACCACACAGGGTGAGCTGCCTTATCGTCCAGTATCTACGGTGATGAAGTGCTTTGAGAAGTTGGTTATAGCTAGAATTAACTCCTGTCTCAGCAAGGACCTGGACCCACTGCAATACTTGCCTATCGTGACAGTGGATGTGATCTCATTAGCTCTGCACACGGCCTTGGGTCACCTGGACAATACCAATACCTACGTCAGGCCACTGCTTATTGACTACAGCTCAGCATTTAACAGCATCGAAAAACTGGGCCTCTGAACTTCACCCTGCAACTGGCTGCTGGACTTCTTCCCCGGGAGACCATGATCGGTGCCGAACAGAAACAGCATCTCCGCCCGGCTGACAATCAGAAACACAAAAGGCCCGAAACATTTCCACGGACGCTGCCCGACCTGCTGAGCTCCTCCGGCGTGCTGTGCGTGCTCGCTGACAATCAACGAGAGGGGCGCGTGCTTAGCCCGCCGCTCTACTCTCTCTGCACCCATAGGCTCAGCTCCAATATCAACTGTACACTTGCTGACGGTACCACCGTTGTTGATAGAATCTCAGATGATGACGAGAGGGCGGACAGGAGCGAGATACACCAGCTGGTGGAATGGTGTCTGTCGCAGCAACAACCTTGGACTCAACGTCAGTAAACCCAAAGAGCTGGTTGTGGATTCAGAAAGGGTAAGACGAGGTAGCATGAGCCAATCCTCAAAGAGGAGTCAGGAGTGGAGAGAGTGAGTAATTTCAAGTTCCTGGGTGTCAAAATCTCTGAGGAACCTCATCCCAACATACTGACGCAGCTATACAAAGGCAAGACAATGGCTATTTTTCAACAGGAGTTAAAGGAGATCTGGTATGAAAACTAAAACACTCGAAAACTACAGACATGGTGTGGAGAGTATTCTGACTGGCTGCATCACCGTCTGGTTTGGCAGTGGGGGCGGGAAGGGGGGATCGAAAGAAGCTACAGGAAGTTGTGAACTCAGTCGGCTCCATCACGGGCGCCAGCCTCCATAGAATCCAGGACATCTTCATGGAGTGGTGCCTCAAAAAGGCAGCGTCCATCATTAAGGACCCCCACCACCCAGGATATGCCCTCTTCTCATTGCTACCATCAGGGAGGAGGTACAGGAGCCTGAAGACACACACTCAGCGATTCAGGAACAGCTTCTTCCCCTCTGCCATCAGGGAGGAGGTACAGGAGCCTGAAGACACACACTCAGCGATTCAGGGACAGCTTCTTCCCCTCTGCCA
The DNA here is from genome assembly GCF_030144855.1 of Hypanus sabinus. Taxonomy (NCBI): domain Eukaryota; kingdom Metazoa; phylum Chordata; class Chondrichthyes; order Myliobatiformes; family Dasyatidae; genus Hypanus; species Hypanus sabinus. The sequence continues at coordinate 26,344,777 of NC_082736.1, read as the reverse complement.
TCAGGGAGGAGGTACAGGAGCCTGAAGACACACACTCAGCGATTCAGGAACAGCTTCTTCCCCTCTGCCATCAGGGAGGGGGTACAGGAGCCTGAAGACACACACTCAGCGATTCAGGAACAGCTTCTTCCCCTCTGCCATCAGGGAGGAGGTACAGGAGCCTGAAGACACACACTCAGTGATTCAGGAACAGCTTCTTCCCCTCTGCCATCAGGGAGGGGGTACAGGAGCCTGGACACACACACTCAACGATTCAGGAACAGCTACTTCCCCTCTGCCATCAGGGAGGGGGTACAGGAGCCTGAAGACACAGACTCAGCGATTCAGGAACAGCTTCTTCCCCTCTGCCATCAGGGAGGGGGTACAGGAGCCTGAAGACACACACCCACGATTCAGGAACAGCTTCTTCCCCTCTGCCATCAGGGAGGAGGTACAGGAGCCTGAAGACACAGACTCAGCGATTCAGGAACAGCTTCTTCCCCTCTGCCATCAGGGAGGGGGTACAGGAGCCTGAAGACACACACCCACGATTCAGGAACAGCTTTTTTCATCAACACAGTGAAAGCCCCAGAGGAGTCAGATGGACCAATTCCAAATAAAATGGAGGAACTTGTAAAAATCCCAATTACCAGGGATAAATCATTGGGATGGGAGGGGGTGGTTAGGCAAAGGAATATACGACAAAGTGAATTTATGATCAAAGTACGTACACATCACCATGTTCCACCTTGAGATTCATTTTCTGTTCACAGGAAAACTAAAATATACAATAGAATTTATGAAAAATAAATCAAGACTGACAAGTAACAAAGAAGCAAAAGAGGACAAAGAAGAAGTAAATAAATAATCCTGAGAATATGAGTTGTAGAGTCTTTGAAGGTGTACCTGTAGGTCGTGGAATCAGTTCAGAGTTGAGGTGAGTGAAGTTACCCACACTGGTTTCAGGAGCCTGATGGTTCTAGGGTAATAACTGCTCCTGAACCTGGAGGGTTTTTTTTAATGGAAGTGACTGCAAGGACCGAGGACCCAGCTGCTGAAACTTCTCAAACTCTGCTAAATTGCGGGAGGGTTCGAGGAGACTGGAAACAGGCCAATATACTGGAATCTGACCTGCTGTGCCCCTCCTACCATCAACGTTTTTGCAGGTGTTACTTTAGAAAGCGTCGCTGTTACTCTCTGAAACACAAGAGATCCAGAGTAACACACACAAAATGCTACAGGAACCCTGCGGGCCAAGGAGGTAGATGAAGTTAGCGCTTCAGCCCGCGACCCTTCATCCGGTCTGGAAAGGAAGGGGGGTGGGGGCAGAAGCCAGAAAAAGTCAGTGTGAGGAGGGGAAAGACAATGGCCTCTTCAAATTAAATCAAATAAATTCAAGTATCATTCATCCATACATGGGTAAAGCCGGAAAAAAAACACATTCCTCTGGGGCCAAGATGCAAAACATACACAGGACTTTCAAAACAGCAAACAAAAAAAAAATGTAGTCACACATATATAGTTCAAGACCTCGAGCGACTTTTCCCGCAGATTGATTGTACAAGGTGGCAATCTGACCTGTCGTTCAACCAATCGAACACTGGAGGGCAGCACCGACGGGTACGCATCACTGCCCGAGGCCTAGTCCTAGTCCTCGCCACAACTGGGGCTACGCAGCTCCCACGCCACCTGTTGCACCGCCGAACGAGGGAAGCAGGCCTTTGGCACCTTACATTATCAATATCCGACAAGAGAAATGTCCAAGATAACCACCCAGGTTACACCACACGCTGCCTTGTTCAAGTCAGACAGAAGGTAGGACACTCCTTTTAACATCTATGGCCGGCCAGACACTAGAGTTATTAGCCATTGAGAATTAATAATCATATGTAGAAATTCAACATAATTATTCTGGACTCAAAACAACTATATACAACTAACTTTTCTTCTCCCTCTACCAGCTATGATGAAGAGTTTATCTCTCTGTAGACGCTGACTGGTCCGTTGAACAGTGCTTACTTACCTTCAGACGGTCGTCTTGGATACGGAATGTGGCTCTCCCCTGCTCATTGGCATGGATGTTCCCCAGGTCTCCAACGTGCTGGAAAAGAAACGGTGGGGAAAGCCATCGTCACTTGGGCCAGATTAACCTTGGAGGGAGGGAGGGGAAGGTGCCAGGGTCCTTGGGGGCAAATAGAGAGGGGCCATTATCTCACGTTCAAACCCCCGGGTTGTTTTCTCAAGTGGCCTCCCTCGCTCCACCCTCCGCACTCTCTGGAGGTCACCCTACAGTTCCAACATCCGCCACTGCCTGTAGGGAGATTGAAGGTTCTCCCCATGGCCCCAGGATTTCCTCCCACACTCCAAAGACATACAGGTCAAGGTTAGTCAGTTGTAGGCGTGCTATGACGGAGATGGCATGACGCTTTGCAGTACTGGCAACCAGGGTTCAATTCCCGCCGCTGCCTGTGAGGAGTTTGTATGTTCTCTCCCCCGTGACCACGTGGGTTTTCCCTGGGTGCTCCAGTTTCCTCCCACAGACCAAAGACGCGCCGGTTGTAAATCGTCCCATAATTAGGTTAGGACTATATCGGTGGGTTTACTGGAAGGGCCTGTTCCGCACAGTAATCTCAATCGGTCAATAAATAATAGTGTGGTGAGACTTGCCGGCTGCTCCCAGCACATCCTGTGTTGATCATTTGGTGCAAAAGAAACATTTCACTGTCTGTTTATTCTCATTGGCGCCATTGGTCACATGTACTGTGCGCTGTGAGGGTCATGTTTTTTGACTTCTCCGGTGCGTTCAACACCATCCGCCCTGCTCTGCTGGGTGAGAAGCTGACAGTGATGCAGGTGGATGCTTCCCTGGTGTCATGGATTATTGATTACCTGACCGGCAGACCACAGTACGTGCGCTTGCAACACTGTGTGTCAGACAGAGTGGTCAGCAGCACTGGGGCTCCACAGGGGACTGTCCCGTCTCCCTTTCTCTTCACCATCTACACCTCGGACTTCAACTACCACACAGAGTCTTGCCATCTTCAGAAGTTTTCTGATGACTCAGCCATAGTTGGATGCATCAGCAAGGGAGATGAGGCTGAGTACAGGGCGACGGTGGGAAACTTTGTCACATGGTGTGAGCAGAATCATCTGCAGCTTAATGTGAAGGAGACTAAGGAGCTGGTGGTGGACCTGAGGAGGGCTGAGGCACCGGTGACCCATTTCCATCCAAGGGGTCAGTGTGGACATGGTGGAGGATTACAAATACCTGGAGATACGAATGAACAATAAACTGGACTGGTCAAAGAACACTGAGGCTGTCTACAAGAAGGGTCAGAGCCGTCTCTATTTCACGAGGAGACTGAGGTCCTTTAACATCTGCCGGATGATGCTGAGGATGTTCTACGAGTCTGTGGTGGCCAGTGCTATCATGTTTGCTGTTGTGTGCTGGGGCAGCAGGCTGAGGGTAGCAGACACCAACAGAATCAACAAACTCATTCGCAAGGCCAGTGATGTTGTGGGGGTGGAACTGGACTCTCTGACGGTGGTGTCTGAAAAGAGGATGCTGTCCAAGTTGCATGCCATCTTGGACAATGTCTCCCATCCACTCCCTAATGTACTGGTTAGGCACAGGAGTACATTCAGCCAGAGACTCATTCCACCGAGATGTAACACTGAGATGTAACATAGGAAGTCATTCCTGCCTGTGGCCATCAAACTTTACAACTCCTCCCTCGGACTGTCAGACACTCTGAGCCAATAGGCTGGTCCTGGACTTATTTCCACTTAGCATAATTTACTTATTATTATATAATTATTTCTGATTTTATTTTGCTGTATTTCTACACTATTCTTGGTTGGTGCGACTGTAACGAAACCCAATTTCCCTCGGGATCAATAAAGTATGTCTGTCTGTACGTCGAAACATACAGTAGAACGTGCCACTTGCGTCGAATCAAATCAGCGAGGGGGCTAGCCCGGAAGTGTCGCAGTGCTTAAGCCCAGCGGAGCACGTAAGCCGTACAATCTTTGAAACCGGAACGCCTGGAGGAAACCCACTCAGTCACGGGGAGGATGGAGGCAGGAATGAAGCCCGATCTGACAACTAGAGCGGTCAAGCGCTACGCGAGACGATGCCAGACAAGTAACGCGGGGAGGGGAGCGGAGTTCAGTGGGTGACGGGAAATGAGGGATGACCGGTAGGCTGGAACTATCAGCTCACGGGCAGGGGATCGCGTCCGGTCCCTGGAACCGCACTTTGTGAAAGATGTCAAGGCCTCTGGGACAGCACAGAGGGGATCTGGAGCAGGCAGGCCTTCGAGAAGGTAAAGTCGCTCTCTCTCTCTCTCTCTCTCTCTCTGCACCCGAGGCCGTGAGGGGAACCTAAAATAAGAATGGGTAGGGGTATGGGTTGAGGAAACCGTTGTGCTTGAGGAACGTGAATGCCGGTGGGCTGAATTAGAAAGAACCCGCAGGGCTTTGGGGCAAGAGGATGGGGACCTGTTGGATCAGCTTTTACGCAGTTGGTATGGATCCTGATGGGCTGAATTTTTGGAGCCGGGGGAAGTGTGGCATGGCGGAAAGGGGACTAGGAAGGGGCTGAGACGCAGGAAGGGAGTAATGGGGCGGGGCCAAAGACAGGAAGGTGGGGCCCGCGGGTGGGGCTACAGAAACAGGGTGAGGCACAGCAAGTGGGGTGTGTGTGCGTGTCTTCGCTGGCACTCACCCGCTCGGCGTCCTTTGGCCCTCCATGGCGGCTGTTCCCAGGATTGTAGTGGCCACCGCAGCTGTGGGAGAAGCAACAGGGGTGAACGGGTTACGAGGTGGGACTGAGGACCCAGGGGAACTCCCCCCCCCCCCATCACCCCACCACAACCCAGTTTCCTCCAGTCCTGTCCCAGAACTCCGCCCCACAAGCCAACACACCCCGAGTCAGATATGGGGATCTGTAAACCGAGATACCACTTCCTTCCACCCCTGGGCTGGAAGGTGTGGGAGAGGGCACATGGGACATGGCCAGGGAATTCTCCCCTGTCAAAGGGATGGCCAGCTGCGTACAGCCTGCCCGCAGCCACACGGTCATCCTGAGAGTCAGCTGGGCGAGTGTCGACCCCAGAGGGGGCGAGAGGTCAATCTGGCTCCCACAGCCTGGAACGGGCGCTGCCCAAGTCCCAGGTCGCAGGAAACCACAGCAAGCGGTGAACAAAGCGCAGAACATCACAAACAGCCCTCCAGGGACTCCATCGGCACTTCTGGCTGCCAGGGGAAAGCAGTCGACATGATCAGGGACCTCTCACAGCCTGGTGGTCCTTTATTCTCTCCACTACCATCGGGCAAAAGACATAATGGGCCAGCAGGCTCGAGGTCAGCCTTTAATGGAACTGATACTGGTTTATCATTGTTCTTAAGGCTATATTGTTACTAAGATGCAGTGCAAAGCTTGTCTTGCATACACACAGATCAAACCAATGCACAGTACACTGATCGAGAACAGAATGCAGAATGTGGAAAATCCTACAAAAGGTAGTGGATTCGGCCCAGTCCATCACAGGTAAAGCTCTCCCCACCATTGAGCACATCTACATGAAACACTGTCGTAGGAAAGCAGCGTCCATCATCAGGGACCTCCACCACCCAGGCCGTGCTCTCTTCTCACTGCTGCCATCAGGTAGAAGGTACAGGAGCCTCAGGACTCGCACCACCAGGTTCAGGAACAGTTACCACCCCTCAACCATCAGGTAGAAGGTACAGGAGCCTCAGGACTCGCACCACCAGGTTCAGGGACAGTTACCACCCCTCAACCATCAGGTAGAAGGTACAGGAGCCTCGGGACTCGCACCACCAGGTTCAGGGACAGTTACCACCCCTCAACCATCAGGAAGGAGGTACAGGAGCCTCAGGACTCGCACCACCAAGTTCAGGAACAGTTACTACCCCTCAACCATCAGGTAGAAGGTACAGGAGCCTCAGGACTCGCACCACCAGGTTCAGGAACAGTTACCACCCCTCAACCATCAGGTAGAAGGTACAGGAGCCTCAGGACTCGCACCACCAGGTTCAGGAACAGTTACCACCCCTCAACCATCAGGTAGAAGGTACAGGAGCCTCAGGACTCGCACCACCAGGTTCAGGAACAGTTACCACCCCTCAACCATCAGGTAGAAGGTACAGGAGCCTCAGGACTTGCACCACCAGGTTCAGGAACAGTTACTACCCCTCAACCATCAGGAAGGAGGTACAGGAGCCTCAGGACTCACACCACCAGGTTCAGGAACAGTTACCACCCCTCAACCATCAGGTGGAAGGTACAGGAGCCTCAGGACTTGCACCACCAGGTTCAGGAACAGTTACTACCCCTCAACCATCAGGTAGAAGGTACAGGAGCCTCAGGACTCGCACCACCAGGTTCAGGAACAGTTACCACCCCTCAACCATCAGGTAGAAGGTACAGGAGCCTCAGGACTCGCACCACCAGGTTCAGGGACAGTTACCACCCCTCAACCATCAGGTAGAAGGTACAGGAGCCTCGGGACTCGCACCACCAGGTTCAGGGACAGTTACCACCCCTCAACCATCAGGAAGGAGGTACAGGAGCCTCAGGACTCGCACCACCAAGTTCAGGAACAGTTACTACCCCTCAACCATCAGGTAGAAGGTACAGGAGCCTCAGGACTCGCACCACCAGGTTCAGGAACAGTTACCACCCCTCAACCATCAGGTAGAAGGTACAGGAGCCTCAGGACTCGCACCACCAGGTTCAGGAACAGTTACCACCCCTCAACCATCAGGTAGAAGGTACAGGAGCCTCAGGACTCGCACCACCAGGTTCAGGAACAGTTACCACCCCTCAACCATCAGGTAGAAGGTACAGGAGCCTCAGGACTTGCACCACCAGGTTCAGGAACAGTTACTACCCCTCAACCATCAGGAAGGAGGTACAGGAGCCTCAGGACTCACACCACCAGGTTCAGGAACAGTTACCACCCCTCAACCATCAGGTGGAAGGTACAGGAGCCTCAGGACTTGCACCACCAGGTTCAGGAACAGTTACTACCCCTCAACCATCAGGAAGGAGGTACAGGAGCCTCAGGACTCGCACCACCAGGTTCAGGAACAGTTACCACCCCTCAACCATCAGGTAGAAGGTACAGGAGCCTCAGGACTCGCACCACCAGGTTCAGGAACAGTTACCACCCCTCAACCATCAGGTAGAAGGTACAGGAGCCTCAGGACTCGCACCACCAGGTTCAGGAACAGTTACCACCCCTCAACCATCAGGTAGAAGGTACAGGAGCCTCAGGACTTGCACCACCAGGTTCAGGAACAGTTACTATCCCTCAACCATCAGAAAGGAGGTACAGGAGCTTCAGGACTCGCACCACCAGGTTCAGGAACAGTTACCACCCCTCAACCATCAGGTAGAAGGTACAGGAGCCTCAGGACTCGCACCACCAGGTTCAGGAACAGTTACCACCCCTCAACCATCAGGTAGAAGGTACAGGAGCCTCAGGACTTGCACCACCAGGTTCAGGAACAGTTACTACCTCTCAACCATCAGGAAGGAGGTACAGGAGCCTCAGGACTCGCACCACCAGGTTCAGGAACAGTTACCACCCCTCAACCATCAGGTAGAAGGTACAGGAGCCACAGGACTCACACCACCAGGTTCAGGAACAGTTACCACCCCTCAACCATCAGGAAGGAGGTACAGGAGCCTCAGGACTCACACCACCAGGTTCAGGAACAGTTACTACCCCTCAACCATCAGGTAGAAGGTACAGGAGCCTCAGGACTCGCACCACCAGGTTCAGGAACAGTTACTACCCCTCAACCATCAGGTAGAAGGTACAGGAGCCTCAGGACTCGCACCACCAGGTTCAGGAACAGTTACTACCCCTCAACCATCAGGTAGAAGGTACAGGAGCCTCAGGACTCGCACCACCAGGTTCAGGGACAGTTACCACCCCTCAGCCATCAGGAAGGAGGTGCAGGAGCCTCAGGACTTGCACCACCAGGTTCAGGGACAGTTACCACCCCTCAGCCATCAGGAAGGAGGTGCAGGAGCCTCAGGACTTGCACCACCAGGTAGGGGGAATTCCTGCTCTAGAAAATACAGAATATAGTATGCTTACCAGCAAATTTGCTTAACAATTTCACATCCATAGACATAAACGCCACATGAAGCAAAGGAAAATTAATGAGGCTCCCGAATTGAAAACTTTCATGGCTCTTTCAGTTTGCCTGCCTGCCTGCACTTTCAGCACTATATTCTGAATTCTGTTCACTGCTCCCAGGCTGTCTTGCATCGAGGGCATCGACGGCAGCGTGCAGAGCAACCGCGGGTAACTGTCTTGGACATTTCCCTTGCGATGGCGAGACCCTGTTGGATATTGATCGTTTTAAGATGCTGCAGGTTGCTTCCCTTCATCACCGGTGAGACAGGCGGCTGGGGAGCCGCGTGGCCTTGGCTGCAGCGAGAGCCAGGCCTCAAGCCGCGGGCTTGCCTGCTGCTGCGGTCCAGGTGAGGAGCCGCCGGAGGCTGTCCGTGCTCGGCTGGGGGCTGGCGTCTCCCAGCGGTGCTGCCCCCAGTGTCCAACCAGTGGAATGACAAGCTGGATTGCGAGGGTGTGTTGGTCGACGGACACCCAGGAACTGCACCATCAATTTAAGGCACTGTTGGTACATCTGACAATAATAAGTCAATCTGCAGTCTGACGGGCGAGACCAAGCAGCATTTGTGACCGGGGGGGGGGGGGTTCCTAACCTGAAGGTCCACGGGCTCTTGGTTAATGGCAAGGCACCACTCAACAAAAGAAATTAGGAAACCCTGCTCTACACTCTTAAAAATTCCCACCCCAAAGAGTATGAAAATTCAGGATCAGTCTCCACTGGAAATGGATATAAGTCGCGAGAGAGCTCGTCCTTGTGACTCGAGTCTTTCATCCATTCAACAGGCGGGCTCAAAGAGAAAGGACAAGGGAGAGGTAGTAATTTATGGCACCGCTGGAGGCAAGCACACATCCGCAGGGACTGCGAGTGCATCCAGTCAGAAGGTCAGCCATTGTAACTGCAAAGTCAGGGGAGGGCAGCAGGATATTGAGACTCGTTACCTGAGGCAGGGGTTGCTGAGATCTCCAAACTCATTGACGTGTAGCCCGTGCAGACCGGGGCTCAGGCCGTCCACAGTACCCTCGATAACGCACTGATCCTCGGTCAGCTGCAGGAATCGCACCACCCCACTGATGGGCCCCTCCGGTCCCAGCATTGCCACCGCGGCGCCGAGGTCCCCTATGGTCAAACAGCACGGGTCAGACACAGAGCGAATCTCCCTCCACACCGTCCCATCACACACTCCGGGGTCAGACACAGAGTGAAGCTCCCTCTGCACCGTCCCATCACACACTCCTGGGGTCAGACACTGAGTGAATCTCCCTCCGCACCGTCCCATCACACACTCCCGGGGTCAGACACAGAGTGAAGCTCCCTCCACACCGTCCCATCACACAGTCCTGTGGTCAGACACAGAGTGAATCTCCCTCCACGCCGTCCCATCACACACTCCCGGGGTCAGACACAGTGAAGCTCCCTCCACACCATCCCATCACACACTCCTGGGGTCAGACACAGAGTGAAGCTCCCTCCACACCGTCCCAGAACCCACTCCCGGGGTCAGACACAGAGTGAAACTCCCTCCACACCGTCCCATCACACACTCCCGGGGTCAGACACAGAATGAATCTCCCTCCACACCGTCCCATCACACACTCCCAGGGTCAGACACAGAGTGAATCTCCCTCCACACCGTCCCATCACACAGTCCTGTGGTCAGACACAGAGTGAATCTCCCTCCACGCCGTCCCATCACACACTCCCGGGGTCAGACACAGTGAAGCTCCCTCCACACCATCCCATCACACACTCCTGGGGTCAGACACAGAGTGAAGCTCCCTCCACACCGTCCCAGAACCCACTCCCGGGGTCAGACACAGAGTGAAACTCCCTCCACACCGTCCCATCACACACTCCCGGGGTCAGACACAGAATGAATCTCCCTCCACACCGTCCCATCACACACTCCCAGGGTCAGACACAGAGTGAATCTCCCTCCACACCGTCCCATCACACACACCCGGGGTCAGTCACAGAGTGAAGCTCCCTCCACACCGTCCCATCACACACTCCCGGGGTCAGACACAGAGTGAAGCTCCCTCCACACCGTCCCATCACACACTCCCGGGGTCAGACACAGAGTGAAGCTCCCTCCACACCGTCCCATCACACACTCCCGGGGTCAGACACAGAGTGAAACTCCCTCCACACCGTCCCATCACACACTCCCGGGGTCAGACACAGAGTGAATCTCCCTCCTCACCGTCCCATCACACACTCCCAGGGTCAGACACAGAGTGAAGCTCCCTCCACACCGTCCCATCACACACTCCCAGGGTCAGACACAGAGCGAATCTCTCTCCACACCGTCCCACACACACTCAGGGCAGGGGAATCGCAGACACTCAATATTACTGCTGGTACATACGGAGGGCGTTGCTGCCCATTCCTTTCAGCACAGCTCTCCTGCCCGTGCTCTCGATGAGCGCCTGAACCTCTCCGGAGGTCAGCGTGGTGTCGATGAGGACCTGCTCCTCGCTGAGGCTGATCTGTACCGAATGGATCCCTGCAGAGATTCGGAGACGTCAGCTGCCAGAGGGAATGGGGGCTTTCGGGATCTGCCCCCTTGCCCACCGTCCTGACAACAGAGACTCACAATCGGCCTGTGAGCTGTGCAAACTGCATATTCAAATCAGGCCCCTCGGCCCCTCGTGACCCTCCTACCCTTCAATACGATCCGGGTGATTTGGTACTCTCCCGCCCACCTTTCACGTGCGTGTCACACGTACATCGAAACATGCAAGTGTGCCACTCGCGTCAGTAACCGTCACGGTGTGGGGACGTGCTGGGGACAGTCTGCAAGTGTCGCTAGGGTTCCCGCACCAGCGCGGCATCCACCGACCAACCTTAACCTGTGCGTTGGCGGACTGTGGGAGGAAATCGGCCACCGGCAGAACGTACAGACTCCTTGCAGGCAGCGGTGGGATTTGAAGCTCGAATCCTGGCGCTGTAAGCATCACGCTATCCGCGACACTCCCCTGCTTTGTATACCTACCCTGAACTTTCTCTGTAACCACAAAACTAAATACTGTCTGTCCAGTAGTGGAGGAACTTTATACCATAGCAACATAGAAAATAGGTGCAGGAGTAGGCCATTCGGCCCTTCGAACCTGCCACGCCATTCAGTATGATCAGGGCTGATTATCCAACTCAAAACCCTGTACCTGCTTTCTCTCCATACCCCCTGATCCCTTTAGCCACATGGGCCATATCTAATTCCCTCTTAAATATAGCCAATGAACCGGCCTCAACTGTTTCCTGTGGCAGAGAATTCCACAGATTCACCACTCTCTGTGTGAAGAAGTTTTTCCTCATCTCGGACCTAAAAGGCTTCCCCTTTATCCTTAAACTGTAACCCCTCGTTCTGGACTTCCCCAACAGCAGAAACAATCTTCCTGCATCTAGCCTGTCCAATCCCTTTAGAATTTTATACGTTTCAATAAGATCCCCCCTCAATCTTCTAAATTCCAGTGAGTATAAGCCTAGTAGATCCAGTCTTTCTTCATATGAAAGTCCTGCCATCCCAGGAATCAATCTGGTGAACCTCCTCTGTACTCCCTCCATGGCAAGAATGTCTTCCCTCAGATTAGGGGACCAAAACTGCACACAATACTCTAGGTGCGGTCTCACCAAGGCCTTGTACAACTGCAGTAGAACCTCCCTGCTCCTGTACTCGAATCCTCTTGCTATGAATGCCAACATACCATTTGCCTTTTTCACCGCCTGCTGTACCTGCATGCCCACCTTCAATGACTGGTGTACGGGTCCAGATGTCATTCTTGCTTCCTCTAGTCTTTCGTGAGTCCTCTTTATAACTTGGAGCCGACCCCCATTATCTTTTAGACAATAGACAGTAGGTGCAGAAGTAGACCATTCGGCCCTTCGAGCCTGCACCGCCACTCTGAGATCATGGCTGATCATCTACTATCAATACCCAGTTCCTGCTTTGTCCCCATATCCCTTGATTCCCCTATCCATCAGACACCTATCTAGCTCCTTCTTGAAAGCATCCAGAGAATTGGCCTCCACTACCTTCCGAGGCAGTGCATTCCAGACCCCCACAACTCTCTGGGAGAAGAAGTTTTTCCTTAACTGTGTCCTAAATGACCTACCCCTTATTCTCAAACCATGCCCTCTGGTTCTGGACTCCCCCAGCATCTGGAACATGTTTCCTGCCTCTATCTTGTCCAATCCCTTAATAATCTTATATGTTGCAATCAGATCCCCTCTCAATCTCTCATTCACAGAGAATGGTGCAGAAAAACGGAATGCCTGGTATAAAATTCTAGCTCGGATTACCAATGACGGGTTGGGGTCCTGTCTCCCTGAGGGGCGGAGCAAAGTTATGACGGCGGTAAACAGTGACCCCTTTGCTTGCGACTTTGGAAAAAGCTCTGATTCCATCTTTGATATCTCTTTCTCAAGGTTCTTTTGAAGACCCCGACCCGGTCTCACACGCTGGCCTCGGTTCTTTGCGGGAATGGGAACCGCACTCGGGGCCTCGCGACCAGCGGCTTTCTGACAGCCCAAGGACGCGGCTCGGAAGACGAGCACGCCTTCGAGGTGACAGATTTTTGCGGCTCTGGAGACGTAGCCCTGACTGAGGCATCGCGGGAGAACAAGGAACGTCGGGAGCAGCGGGTTAGATGCCGGGGGTCGTACGTCCGGTGAGCTGCACCCTTCAGGTGCCGACTCTCTGGCCGCAGAGCTCGGAAACAGCAACGCAACAGACTTTTAACGCCGTAAATCAGCAAGTTGTTTGTTATGTCTCCCTTCTCGCTGTGAAACGGGGACACCTCTTTCTCCCTTATTAGGGAGAGAGAGAGAGCCTGTGGTCTGTCAATACCGGGTGAACGAGTCGTATTTGGGGTCTGTGTCTTTACTGATGCTTTGCTGCAGGCTCGAGTGCTCGGTGGAGGTTGTTGATGCTTTTTTGCTGGTGGGGGGTCTTTGCTTTGTTGCTGCTTGTGTGTGGGAGGGGGAGCTGAGGGGCGTTGGGGTTCTAATATTTAACTGTCATTCATTCTTTGGGGCATTGTTCGTGAAGAAGAATTTCAGGATGTGTATTGTATACACTTTTCTTGCATTAAATGCACCTATTGAGCCTTCTTGTGATTGTCTGATTTTAAGGATCTTCCCCTCTTACCGAAGGCTCTCTTGCCAGCGGAAACAGTCTCCCCCTCTACAACCCCTGCGTTGGCCCGTAGCCTTCGCCGCCCGGCTCTGCACAAGCCCAGTTGGCTCGGAGTCGCCTGGGGGACGAGCAGCTAGGCCCCAAGTCGGGCACGACCCTGCGCGGTGGGTGGGTGTCGGCTGGGTTGGGTGGTTGGTGGGAGGTGGGGTGGGATGCTCACCGTCAACTCCAACCAGCGCGTTGTTGACAGCGTTGGCGCAGCTCTCACAGGTCATCTGCACCGCAAATTCCAGCTGCAAACAAGAAGAAATTGCATTGATGTGGCACCGTGTGGCTTAAGTTGGGGTTGACGATCGCGTTGCCGTTCTTTTTTTGTGCTGGGGGGGGGGGGGGGGTTCCTTCTGAACTGATTTCCATCGCTTTACGTTTCGTGGCTGCCTGGAGAAGATGAATCCCGGAGTTGTACACTACATACATAGTTTGATAATAAATCTTCGTACCTTTGAAGGAAGGTGAGAGAGGGTGGCGGAGAATCCCAGAGCTCTGGGCCAGAATGGGCGGTCAGGAGACTGGAACTGGGGATGTGGGGGGTGGGGGGAGCAGACAGCAGAGTTACAAGGTAGAAAAAAAGACCATTTGGTACCTCGTGTCTGTGCTGTCCTTGTTAAAGTCATGGGATTTACCGGCATGTGGCCTGTTAGCCAAAAGAGTTTTTAAATCATTTCTTAATACTTAAATGTTGTAAGCCTTTGCCTCTACCAGCTTCTCAGGCATCCTGAGTGAAAACAGAATCTTCTACAGATCTCCGTTAAACCTCCTCTTCACCATAACCCGTTGCACACAGACATAGAAGGACTCTTCACTACTGTTCCTGTCATAGCTAAGTGTGCAATTTCAAATTCCTAGGGGTCCCCTGGTCCCAACATATCAATGCAGCGACAACAAAGGCACGACAGCGGCTCCATTTCATTCAGAGTTTGAGGAGACGCGGCATGTCGCCAAAGACACTCAAATTTCCACAGATGTACTGACGGGCTGCATCACCGTCTGGTATGGAGGGGGACAGAGGTGGGGTTAGCGTTAGGCTGCAAAATAAGCTGCAGAGAGTTGTAAACTCAGTCAGCCCCATCGTGGGCACCGGCCTCCGTCGTATCCAGGACGTCTTCAAGGAGCGGTGCCTCAGAAAGGCAGCGACCTCCATCACCCAGGACATGCCCTCGTCTCATGGCTATCATCGGGGAGGAGGTACAGGAGCCCGAAGGCACACACTCAATGATTCAGGAACAGCTTCTTCCCCTCTGCCATCAGGGAGGGGGTACAGGAGCCTGAAGGCACACACTCAACGATTCAGGAACAGCTTCTTCCCCTCTGCCATCAGGGAGGGGGTACAGGAGCCTGAAGGCACACACTCAGCGATTCAGGAACAGCTTCTTCCCCTCTGCCATCAGGGAGGGGGTACAGGAGCCTGAAGGCACACACTCAGCAATTCAGGAACAGCTTCTTCCCCTCTGCCGTCCGATTTCTGAATGGACACTGAACCCATGAATGCCACCTCACTACTTTTTTTTATTTCTATATCTGCACTATTTACTTAACTATTATATAAAATAGTCCCTCCCCCCAGTTGCCCCTCATAACTAAAATACTCCGGCTTGGCAACATTCCTCTGCATCCTCTCCAGTGCAACTACATCTGCCTTTTCCAAAAGTTTCCTTCTAGGAAGTACTATAGGGCTATAAAAACAAAAACTTCACACCATCTCATATTTTCCCCCAGGTAGTTAATTGGATCAGGTTTTCTAGTTAAACCACCCCCCCCACACACCCTCTGTTACCTCAGTCACTGTACTGAATTATAAACACTTCAAACCACTTTTTATAAAGCTGTTTAGTGTAAATATTTATGCACACTGTATACCACATCCATATTTCTATTATTATTTTGAGATAATTCCCTATTCGTTATAATAGTTGAATGTTTTCGGCGCACGCCAGGCCCTGACCAACACACCAATTCCTTTTTGGCACAGACAAAAATGGCTACAGAGGGCAACTTCCCCCAGCTCATCGCCGAATTCTTCCTATTCTAACATCCCTATTGTCTCTTAACGGGTGTCGGGGGGGGGGGGGGGTCCTGTCGGGATCTTAGATATACAGCATGGTTCTGCATGGCGGTGTGTTACTATTCTTGGAGCTCGCCGATCGGCCACTTTTCGGTACGTCCAGGTCGGGCCCGAGGTCAGCGAGACCGGCCGTCGGAGGGCTCTACCCTCCAGCAATCTCTCTCGCTCGATGGTGAGGGACAATTCGCTGCCAATTCTTGAGTTGGGGAGCTCGAGATAAAAACCAATGCTTCAGACGGACTGTAGTCTCCCCTCTCACTGGAAGCAGCGATATCCGTCTCTCCCTTGTCGGTGAGAGCGAGTGCCTGTGGGATGTCGAGGTGTTGGAGCTTCTGATACACTTGCTGTGGGCATGGTGAGTGGTGGGAATGATGATGCCTTATGCTAGAATAATTTGGGGAAGGGGGAGGGTTGATGTGCGTGGGAGGGCGGCAAGGGGCTTTGAGGGTTCACGCGTCTTTATTCTGCCATTCTCTGGGGCTACTTGGTTCGAGGATGTCTGTGGAGAGTATGAATTCCAGGTTGTATATTGCTCATATTTCCTGATATTAAATGGAAGTGTTGAACGTACATGTATATGGCGAATAAAAATTATCCTTAAGAACTGTAGACAGTACTCCAGCTGTGGTCTAACCAATGTTTTAAACAGCTGTACCGTAAGCCTCAGTTCAGGCTGATGAAGGCAGAACCTTCACCTAGTCTGGCACTGAACATCCCGCATCTTATAACGATGACATAAGATAAAGTTTATTGCTTGGAGCAAAACCACACTTTTGTATTCCTTCTGGGTCCCTCCAACCTGACGGCACAAATTGGATAGGTATATGGACAGGAAAGGAATGGAGGGTTATGGGCGAAGTGCAGGTCAGTGGGACTAGGTGAAAGTAAGCGTTCGGCATGGACTAGAAGGGCTGAGATGGCCTGTTTCCGTGCTGTAACTGTTATATGTTTAAATACCCATTTCTCCTTCTAGTGAACAGATCTCCCCCCACCCTCTACCCATTCCCCACTCTGACCTTCTCACCTGCCTATCACTTACCCCTGGTTCATTTCGGAAGGACAAATTTGAAGGCAGAATATAACATTAATGGTAAGACTCTCGGCAGTGTGGAGGATCAGTGAGATCTTGGGGTCCGAGCCCATAGCTGGACACTCAAAGCTGCTGCACAGGTCGACAGTGTTGTCAAGAAGGCGTATGGTGCGTTGGCCTTCATCAACCTTGGGACTGAGTTCAAGAGCCGAGAGGTAATGTTACAGCTATTCAAGACCTTGGTCATATTGTGTTCAGTTCTGGTCACTGCACTACGGGAAGGATGTGGGTACTATAGAGAGAGTGCAGAGAGATTTCCAAGGATGTTGCCTGGATTGGAGGGAGTACCTTGAGAGAACTCGGCATTTTCTCCTTGGAGCGACGGAGGATGAGAGATGACCTGATAGAGATGTATAAGATAATGAGAGGCATCGACTGTGTGGATACCCAGAGGCATTTTCCCAGGCTAACATGAGGGGGCATAGTTTTAAGGTGCTGGGGAGTAGGTACAAAGGGTAAGTTTTTCACACACAGAGTGGTGGGTGCGTGGAATGCACTGCCAGTGACAGTGGTAGCGGCGGATATAATAGGGTTTTTTAAGAGACTCTTAGATAGGTACGTGGAGCTTAGGATAATAGAGGGCTATGTGCTAGGGAAATTCTAGGTAGCTTCTGGAGTAGGTACAATATTGTGGGCCGAAGGGCCTGTAATGCACTGTAGGGTTCTATGTTTCCTCCTCCTCCTTCCAGTTTTCCTACGGTCCACTCTCCTCTCCTATCAGATTCTTTCCTCTCCAACCCTTGGCCTTTCCTATCTACCCAGCTTCAGTTACCACCTTCCCGCTAGCCTCCTCCCCCTCCCCTTCCTTTCCAGACCCGAAGAAGGGTCTCAGCCCGAAACGTCGACTGTTCACTCCTTTCCATAGACGCTGCCTGCCCTGCTGAGTTCCTCCGGCATTCTGTCTGTGTTGCTAATAGAAAGTATCCTCTCTTGGTGCATCACAGCACAGTTTTTATGGCAAACGAGAGAAAATCTGCAGATGCAACATAGACAAGATGCAGGCGCCCCGGCCCCCTACTACAAGGCTCTCCCCTCCACTCACTGTCTACACTTCTCCCTTCCTCAGTGAAACAGCAAACATAATGAAACACCCCCTCCCCTCCGCTCCCCGCACTGGGCAGCCGGGAGAAAAACCCCACCGCACTAGGCTGAAGGGACATGGTTGAGCGGTGCCCTAGTACAATAAAATGGACTCCCGGCCCCAGTCTTGCTGTTTGTCTACTCTGCACTTTATCTGTAAGGGAAAAACTTTACTCCTCGTTCTGTTACTGTTCTCTCTGGGATGATGAAACTGGTGGCAGGCAGGAGTTGTTTCCTCTCTCTCTGCCGTACGCTGCGGGATGTAGATTTAAAGTGCAGGGGGCGGGGGAAGTGTCAAGGACATTTTCGGCGCTCGTTCTTCTTTTTATTTTCACGGGTGCCTGGAACTTTTTGACGGGGTGAGGGCAAAGATGGGATTCGTTTCGATCGGCACACACAAAGTGCTGTCCGGAAGGGAGTGTTGTAAGGCACACCATGACTAGGCAGAACTTTGTAGTACTCTGCGGCCCCGGAGGAAGGTCACTGCTCCCCCCGGGCTCCGGGGACCGGGGACCGGCGGCCGGGGGTGCGGCCGCTCGCTATCCAGCGGCAGGAGCCTCTCTCCGCCTTACCTTGCACTCCGCGTTACCGCCTGTTGCCATGTTGAACCTCCCTTATGAACCGCCCACCGCTGACCCAGAAGTAATTCCCTTCCACTTGTCCCCATACCCTTTCTGTCCGCTCTCCCGAAGATTGATTTAAGCTGCACGCGTTCCTGCAAAAACAAATCATCTTTTCAGAACCCCCCCCCCCCCAAACGTGCATAAAATTGAAAAGGCGATGCTTCTCAGCATGGCTCTCACTCAGTGTGGCTCTCACTCAGTGTAGTTCTCCCTCAGCATGGCCCTCCCTCAGTGTAGTTCTCCCTCAGCATGGCCCTCCCTCAGTGTGGCTCTCACTCAGTGTAGTTCTCCCTCAGCATGGCCCTCCCTCAGTGTAGTTCTCCCTCAGCATGGCCCTCCCTCAGTGTAGTTCTCCCTCAGCGTGGCTCTCACTCAGTGTGGCTCTCACTCAGTGTAGTTCTCCCTCAGCATGGCCCTCCCTCAGTGTAGTTCTCCCTCAGCATGGCCCTCCCTCAGCGTGGCTCTCACAGTGTAGTTCTCCCTCAGCATGGCCCTCCCTCAGTGTAGTTCTCCCTCAGCGTGGCTCTCACTCAGTGTAGTTCTCCCTCAGCATGGCCCTCCCTCAGCGTGGCTCTCACTCAGTGTAGTTCTCCCTCAGCATGGCCCTCCCTCAGTATTGCCTGTCAGCGTGGCTCTCGGTGTAGTTCTCCCTCAGCATAGCCCTCCCTCAGCTTGGCCCTCACTCAGTGTAGTTCTCCCTCAGCATTCCCCGTCAGCATGGCTCTCACTCAGTGTAGTTCTCAGCATGGCCCTCCCTCAGCATTCCCCGTCAGCATGGCTCTCACTCAGTGTAGTTCTCAGCATGGCCCTCCCTCAGTGTAGTTCTCCCTCAGCATTGCCCTCCCTCAGCATGGCTCTCACTCAGTGTAGTTCTCCCTCAGTGTGGCTCTCACTCAGTGTAGTTCTCCCTCAGCATGGCCCTCCCTCAATATTGCCCGTCAGCGTGGCTCTCACTCAATGTAGTTCTCCCTCAGCATGGCCCTCCCTCAGTGTGGCTCTCACTCAGTGTAGTTCTCCCTCAGCATGGCCCTCCCTCAGTGTAGTTCTCCCTCAGCATGGCCCTCCCTCAGTGTGGCCCTCACTCAGTGTAGTTCTCCCTCAGCATGGCCCTCCCTCAGCATGGCCCTCCCTCAGCATGGCCCTCCCTCAGCATGGCCCTCCCTCAGTGTGGCTCTCTCTCAGTGTAGTTCTCCCTCAGCATGGCCCTCACTCAGTGTAGTTCTCCCTCAGCATGGCTCTCACTCAGTGTAGTTCTCCCTCAGCATGGCCCTCCCTCAGCATGGCCCTCCCTCAGCATGGCCCTCCCTCAGTGTGGCTCTCTCTCAGTGTAGTTCTCAGCATGGCCCTCCCTCAGTGTAGTTCTCCCTCAGCATTGCCCTCCCTCAGTGTGGCTCTCTCTCAGTGTAGTTCTCCCTCAGCATGGCCCTCCCTCAGTGTGGCTCTCACTCAGTGTAGTTCTCCCTCAGCATGGCCCTCCCTCAGTGTGGCTCTCACTCAGTGTAGTTCTCCCTCAGCATGGCCCTCCCTCAGCGTGGCTCTCACTCAGTGTAGTTCTCCCTCAACATTGCCCTCCCTCAGTGTGGCTCTCACTCAGTGTAGTTCTCCCTCAACATTGCCCTCCCTCAGTGTGGCTCTCACTCAGTGTAGTTCTCCCTCAGCATGGCCCTCCCTCAGCGTGGCTCTCACTCAGTGTAGTTCTCCCTCAGTGTGGCTCTCACAGTGTAGTTCTCCCTCAACATTGCCCTCCCTCAGTGTGGCTCTCACTCAGTGTAGTTCTCCCTCAGCATGGCCCTCCCTCAGTGTGGCTCTCACTCAGTGTAGTTCTCCCTCAGCATGGCCCTCCCTCAGTGTGGCTCTCACTCAGTGTAGTTCTCCCTCAGCATGGCCCTCCCTCAGTGTGGCTCTCAGTGTAGTTCTACCTCAGTGTTGCTCTCACTCAGTGTAGTTCACCCTCAGCATGGCCCTCACTCAGTGTAGTTCTCCCTCAGCATGGCCCTCCCTCAGCATGGTCCTCCCTCAGCGTGGCTCTCACTCAGTGTAGTTCTCCCTCAGTATTGCCCGTCAGCGTGGCTCACTCAGTGTAGTTCTCCCTCAGCATGGCCCTCCCTCAGTGTAGTTCTCCCTCAGCATGGTCCTCCCTCAGCGTGGCTCTCACTCAGTGTAGTTCTCCCTCAGCATGGCCCTCCCTCAGTGTAGTTCTCCCTCAGCATGGCCCTCCCTCAGCATGGTCCTCCCTCAGCGTGGCTCTCACTCAGTGTAGTTCTCCCTCAGTATTGCCCGTCAGCATGGCTCTCACTCAGTGTAGTTCTCCCTCAGCATGGCCCTCCCTCAGTGTGGCTCTCAGTGTAGTTCTCCCTCAGTGTGGCTCTCACTCAGTGTAGTTCACCCTCAGCATTGCCCTCCCTCAGTGTGGCTCTCACTCAGTGTAGTTCACCCTCAGCATTGCCCTCCCTCAGTGTGGCTCTCACTCAGTGTAGTTCACCCTCAGCATGGCCCTCCCTCAGTGTAGTTCACCCTCAGCGTGGCTCTCACTCAGTGTAGTTCTCCCTCAGCGTGGCCCTCCCTCAGTATAGCCCCGCAGCATGGCCCTCCCTCAGTATTGCCCCCTCAGTGTGACCTTCCCTCAAAAATGCCCCTCAGTGTAGTTCTCCCAAACTACTGCCTCTCAGCGTGGCTCTCCCTCACTGTTGCCTCTCAGTGTGGCTCTCCCTCACTGTTGCCTCTCAGTGTGGCTCTCCCTCAGTATCTCCCCTCAGTGTGGCTCTCCCTCACTGTTGCCTCTCAGCATGGCTCTCCCTCAGTATCTCCCCTCAGTGTGGCCCTCCCCCAGTACTGCCCCTCAGTGTGCCCCCGACCTTGCGGCATTCCCTCATTCCTGCCCTGCAGCGGCAATCCAGTGAGAGAAGCAAAAATAAGACTTGAGGATAGAGCAGGAGGTGGAGGAGGTCGTGGAAAATATGGCAGGGAAGACTCCCTCACCACTCTCTCATATTCAACTTTCCATCTGGTCTAATTGCTCTCCAGCACCACTTAAACATACACGCTGACTTCGCTCACTCCCACGTATTTTAATTATTTCCAGTCTTATCCCACTCTCCCCTCACTGAAGCACCCTTTATTATCCCACCTCGTCTAATCCCCCCCATCACCCCCAGCTCCTTACTGTAATATACCAAATTGCTGCCCACTGCACAGTCACCCCACTCCTGCATGCACACATTCACTCTAATCCCACTCAATCCAACCCCACTACCAGCTCCCTTTAAAGGGACTTGTACGATTTTGTACACTAGTCACTGTAGCACTGAGAAACACAGAGGTTTTTTATTAGGAGAGAGTTTGAGTAGAGGAGCCAAGTTCAAAGTAAATTTATTGTCGGAGTATACATACATATAGTGCCTTAAAAAAGTATTCAGCCCCCACAACTATTTTCTCATTTTAATGTATCGTCTTCTAAATTTATATATATATTGAAGTAGGACTTTTGTGCTAATCTAAACACTGTCCGTCATGGCAAAATAAAAGAAGAAATCTGAAAACTGTCAACAATTTACTAAAAATTTTAAAAACCCAAAATTGTGAGTCTGAAAAGAGTTTTCATCCCGTTTGGAGTAACTATGCCAATCTTCCTCAGGTGCAATATATTACCTTACCATCTCACCCAATCTGTTGACGTAGAAATTTGGAGGATCACCTGTTTACAATGAATTCATAAGTAGAAATACCCTTGTCTCTGTAGGGTCAAATTTTCAACCAGGCCGAATCAAAATGAGCATTCGAGGCAAGTCAGTGAAATGATAACAGAGAAGCACAAATCTGGGCAAGGGTAAAGACACGGAACATCAGTGCAGTCCATCATGTAAAAGTGGAAAATATATGAAACCACACCCACACTGCCTTAGGCTGCCCCTCTAAACTTAGTCACCGGTGACGAATGGGACTTGTAAGAGAGGCTACTGTGATACCAACAGACACTCTAAGTGAGCTGCAGAGACAGTGGCTGCAACTGGACATGAAGTTCATGCTCCACAATCTCGAAGCCAGGTCCTGCAGAAAAAGGGGATTCACGGATCCCCGGCTAAAACAAAAAACACATCCTTGCCTGTAAAGACTTCACAAAGCATCACTTGGAAGATGCTCTAAAGGTCTTGAGGTCGGATGAGACTGAAGTGGAACATTTTGGTCTCAATACTAGGTAGTACATGTGGTGTAAATCTAATTCTGCACATCAGCCGGGTAATAACATCCCTACTGTAAAGTACAGTGGAGGTAACATCATGCTTTGGGGATGCTTCTCAGCAACAGGGATTGGAAATCTGGGCAGGGTTGACAGAAAGATGAATGCTGCCTAACAGACAGATCTTGGATTAAAAACCCGCTACCCTCTGCCAGGAAGCTTAAACTGGGGAGGAACATTGTATCATTTTTTTAAATGCATGTATGCATTTCTAAATGACAATAAACGAGGACTGAGTGTCATCATAATCTAATCTAAGAAAAAACGTTCGTCTTTCAGCAGGACACTGCCACAGCAACCATGGAGTGGCTTCAAATGAAGAAAATTGATGTTCTTGAATGGCCCAGTCAGAGTCCTGACTTTAAATGGATCCCACATCCCTGGCAAGACCTCAAGATTTCTGTCCACCATCATTCCCCAACAAACCTGTCACAGCTTGAGAATTTTCGCAAAGAAGTATGGGCAAATCTTGCTCCATCACATGGTGCAAAGCTAATAGTGCCATATCCAAAAAGACTACTGGCTGTAATAGCTGTGAGAGGTGGTTCAACTAAGTGTTAGGCAAAAGGGGTATGAAAGGGGTCGGTGCGGGCAGCGGAGTGGGAGTAAGGAGTGCTCGTGATTGACAGATGACGAGATCAGAGGATCAGCCGTTGTAGGTAGGCCGAGACCCTCAGACCTACCTGGAGAATACCTGAGGAGGAAGGTAAAGCTGCGCAAGCGCGGGTGACGTCTGCGACGAGCGCGGGCTTTAAAAAGCGACCCACTTTCAGGAGCAGGCAGCGGAGTGCGCAGGAGCAGAGTGCTGGGCTTTGGCTCAGTGGGCTTTGGCACGAGGACTTCGACAAGAAGCCTGTTTTTCATATATTCTGACTAATCTGGGATCAGGTAATGGGGGAGACCGTTACAGCAGTGGTGTGCTCTGTATGCAGTATGTGGGAGGTCAGGGTCAACACAGTTGTCCCTGATGACCACACCTGCAAAAGGTGCATCCACCTGCAGCTCCTATCAGACCAAGTTAGGGAATTGGAGCAGGAGCTGGATGAACTACGGATCATTCGGGAGGCAGAGGCAGAGATAGATAAGAGTTATCGGGAGGTAGTCACACCGAAAAGACAGGAGGTAGGCAAATGGGTGACAGTCAAGAGAGGCAGGGGGAGCAAACGGCCCTGTGGCCGTTCCCATCAAAAATAAGTATACCGTTTTGGATACTGTTGGTGGGGATGACCTACCAGAAACAAGCTGCAGTGGTCCTGTCTCTGGCACTGAGGTTGGACCCTTGACTAGGAAGGGGAGGAGGGAAGAGAAGAGAGCGGTATTGATAGGGGATTCTATAGTCAGGGGGGCGGATAGGAGATTTTGTGGGGAAGATCGGGAGTCTCGGATGTTATGTTGCTTCCCTGGTGCCAGGGTCCGAGACATCTCAGATCGGGTGCAGATTATTCTCGAGAGGGAGGGCAAGAATCCAGATGTTGTGGTCCATGTAGGGACCGATGACGAGTGTAGGATGAGTGAGGGGGTCCTGCGTAGGGAGTTCAGGAGTTAGGTGTGAAGCTGAAGAGCAGGACCTCCAGGGTAACAATCTCAGGATTGCTACCTGAGCCACGAGCGAGTGAGGCAAGGAACAGAAGGATTATACAGATTAATACATGGCTGAGAGGATGGTGCAGGAGAGAGGGCTTCAGGTTTTTAGATAATTGGGCTTTGTTGCAGGGAAGGTGGGATCTGTTCTGAAGGGACGGCTTACACCTGAACTGGAGCAGTACTAACATCCTTGCAGGGAAGTTTGCTAGTGCTTCTTGTGGGGGTTTAAACTAAATTTGCAGGGGGCGGGGATCCAGAATGTAAGGGAGGATAGTGAGAGGAAGAATAAAGGACAGGTGGGGACTACACGGTTCCAGAATATTAAGTGTGTAGGAGAGGAAGGTGGGGCGGAACAAGTGATAAGGAGGACTCATATACAGAGGGATGGTCTGACGGAATATAGAGTTAAATGTGTTGAAAGAATAAGTAAATTTAGGAAGGACAACAAAATTCTAGAGGTGTATAGCCCGATGGGAGTTTGGGGAGCTGGGTTAAGCACAATAGGCAGCGATTCAAACAGAGAGAGGAGAAATGGGTTAAAAATTCTATATCTGAATGCACGAAGTGTCAGAAATAAGGCGGATGAGCTTGAAGCCCAGGTGTGAATGGGTAACTATGATGTTGTTGGGATAACGGAGACATGGCTGCAGGGAGATCAGGCCTGGGAAATGAATGTACAAGGGTATACGTGCTATCGTAGGGATAGAAACGTGGGCAGATGGGGTGGGGTGGCCCTGTTCGTGAGGAATGAGATTCAGTCCTTTACAAGGGGTGACATAGGGTCAGGAGAAGTAGAGTCTGTGTGGATAGAACTGAGGAACAGTAAGGGCGAAAGAACCCAAATGGGTGTTGACTACAGGCCACCAAACAGTAGCATGGATATTGGGTGCAAGTTGAATAGGGAGTTAACATTGGCATGTGGCAAAGGTAATGTCACAGTAGTTATGGGGGATTTCAACATGCAGGTGAACTGGGAGAATCAGGTTGGTGCTGGACCACAGGATAGGGAGTTTGCCTACGGGATGCATTCTTGGAACAGCTTGTACGAGAGCCGACCAGGGACAAGACTATTCTGGATTTAATGTTATGTAATGAACAGAATTTGATAAGCAATCTTGAAGTAAAGGAGCCATTAGGAGGTAGTGATCAGAAAATGATAAGCTTTTATCTGCAATTTGAGAATGCTCAGAGGTGTCAGTGTTGCAGATGAACAGGGGAAACTATGGAGCCATGAGGGAGGAGCTGGCCAAAGTTGACTGGACGGATAGCCTAGCAGAAAAGACAGTGGAACAGCAATGGCAGGTATTCTTGGGAATAATGCACAAGGTGCAAAATCAGATCATCCCCCAGAGAAGGAAGGATTCAAAGGGGGGAGAGGGGCCACAGTGGTTGACAAAGGAAGTCAGAGATTGCATAGCAGTAAAAAAAAAGGAAATGTGATAGAGCTAAGGTGAGTGGGAGGACAGATGATTGGGAAGTTTTTAAGGGACAACAGAACTTAACTAAAAAGACAATACTGGGAGAAAAAAATGAGGTACGAATGCAAGCTAGCCAGGAATATAAAGGAAGATAGCAAAAGCTTTTTTAGGTATGTGAAGAGAAAGAAGATAGTTAAGAACAATGTTGGGCCCTTGAAGAATGAATTGGGTGAAATTATTATGGGAAACAGAGAAATGGCAGAAGAATTTAATGAGTACTTTAGATCTGTTTTCACTAAGGAAGACACAAGCAATCTCCCAGATGTTGGATGGGCCAAGGACATAGGGTAACAGAGGAAATGAAACAGATTAATATTCAGAAGGAAACGGTGATGAGAAGACTGATGGGACTGAAGGTTGACAAATCCCCAGGTCCAGATGGTCTGCATCCTAGGGTACTAAAGGAGGTGGCCCTGGAAATTGTGGATGCATTGGTAATTATTTTCCAATGTTCCTTAGATTCAGGATCATTTCCTGAGGATTGGACAATGGCTAATGTTATCCCACTTTTTAAAAAAAGGAGGGAGAAAACAGAGAACTATCGACCTGTTAGCCTAATGTCAGTCGTGGGGAAGATGCTTGAGTCCATTATTAAGGACGAAATAGTGGCATATCTTGATGGCAGTAATAGGATTAGGCCAAGCCAGCATGGATTTACCAAGGGCAAATCATGCTTGACTAATCTGTTGGAGGTTTTTGAGGGTGTAACAAGGATGTTAGATGAGCGTAAGCCAGTGGATGTAGTGTACCTAGATTTTCAGAAGGCATTTGATAAGGTCCCACATAGAAGATTGGTGGGTAAAATCAATGCTCAGGGCATCGGGGGGGGGAAGGCATTGACATGGATAGAAAACTGGTTGGCAGATAGAAAGCAAAGGGTAGCGGTGAATGGGTGTTTCTCGGAATGGCGGGTGGTGACTAGTGGGGTGCCATAGGGCTCGGTATTGGGACCACAGCTGTTTACCATTTACGTTAACGATTTGGATGAAGGCATAAAAAATAACAGCAGCAAATTTGCTGATGATACTAAGCTGGGTGGCAGTGTGACATGTGATGAAGATGTTAGGAGAATTCAGGGTGACTTGGATAGGCTGGGTGAGTGGGCCGATACTTGGCAGATGGCGTTTAATGTGAATAAGTGTGAGGTTATCCACTTTGGGAGTAAGAACAGGAAGGTAGATTATTGTCTGAACGGTGTAGAGTTGGGGAAGGGAGAAATACAAAGAGATCTCAGAGTCCTTGTTCATCAGTCACTGAAGGTGAATGAGCAAGTGCAGCAGGCAGTGAAGAAGGCTAATGGAATGTTGGCCCTTTTTACAAAGGGAATTGAGTACAAGAGCAAGGAAATCCTCTTGCATTTGTACAGAGCCCTGGTGAGACCACACCTGGAGTATTGTGTACAGTTTTGGTTTCCAGGGTTAAGGAAGGACATCCTGGCTGTAGAGGAAGTGCAGCGTAGATTCACAAGGTTAATTCCTGGGATGTCTGGACTGTCTTACGCAGAGAAGTTAGAGAGACTGGGCTTGTACACGCTGGAATTAAGGAGATTGAGAGGGAATCTGATTGAAACATATAAGATTATTAAGGGATTGGACAAGATAGAGGCAGGAAATATGTTCCAGATGCTGGGAGAGTCCAGTACCAGAGGGCATGGTTTGAGAATAAGGGGTAGGTCATTTAGGACAGAGTTAAGGAAAAACTTCTTCTCCCAGAGAGTTGTGGGGGTCTGGAATGCACTGCCTCGAAAGGTAGTGGAGGCCAATTCTCTGGATGCTTTCAAGAAGGAGCTAGATCGGTATCTTATGGATAGGGGAATCAAGGGATAGGGGGACAAGGCAGGAACCGGGTATTGATAGTAGATGATCAGCCATGATCTCAAAATAGCAGTGCAAGCTCGAAGGGCCAAATGGTCTACTTCCGCACCTATTGTCTAATACTTCTGAATTGCAGACATTTCAATTCTTGAATTTTTAGTTTTTCATTCTTTACAATTTAGATTTTTAGCTCTACCGTGGAAACAGGAGCATGTGATTCACAAATAAAAAAAAAATCTCAGTTAAATTGCTCAAAATTCCTGGTTGGGGGGGGGGGGGGTGGCTAGGTAATTTTACAAGACACTGTGTGTCACCATTTTCAAGCCTAAGATTTGTTCTCTTGTGGGCATGCTCAGTAGATCCAAGAAACAGAATAGAATCAATGAAAGACCACACCAAAAATTATCAATAAATATTAGAACATGAGATGGAAACTTCTTAAAAGTGAGTCCTTAGGTTGTGGGAACAGTTCAATGATGGGGCAAATTAAGTTATCCCTACTGGTTCAAGAGCCAGATGCTTGAGGGGTAATAACTTCCTAAACATAGTGGTGTGAGTTCTGAGGCTCCCGTACCTTATTTCTAATGGCAGCAGTGACCTGGATGGTGGAGGTCCCTGATGATGGATGCTGCTTTCCTGTAACAACACACCGTATAGATCACGGTAGGAATTTACCCATGACGTACAGGGCTGTATCCCCGTTTTTTTTGGAGGATTTTCAGTTCAGAGGCATTTGTATTACCCAATGCCTTTAAGTTCCCTATAATAATACAGATCCTTTGTGATTAAGCCAGTTCTGGTCTCCACAAGAGAGTTCTGATAAGATCTTGTAATTTACAAGATTATGAATTGAATTTACTTTATTTCTTACATCCTTCAACATACACAAATAAAAATCTTTGTTACGTCTCTATCTAAATGTGCAATGCACTATCACAGTAATTTCTAATAATTTATAATAAATAGAACAGTCAATGTAATATAGAGTACACTCAAATCAGCACCAGTTCATCAGACTGTTG
This sequence comes from Hypanus sabinus, assembly GCF_030144855.1. Classification (NCBI taxonomy): domain Eukaryota; kingdom Metazoa; phylum Chordata; class Chondrichthyes; order Myliobatiformes; family Dasyatidae; genus Hypanus; species Hypanus sabinus. The sequence goes on along the minus strand of NC_082736.1, from coordinate 26,316,445 downwards.
GCCTAATGGAAAATGCTGCCCCGGAGCCCATTGGTCCTGGTTTTTATACTGAGGTACAGCTTCCTGGATGGTAGCATCTGGAAAAGATTGTGGTTGGGATAACTTGGGTCCCCAATAATCCTACTTTGTAAATGTCCTGAATAGTGGGAAGTTCACATCTACAGATGCGCTGGGCTGTCCGCACCACTCTCTGCAGAGTCCTGCGATTGAGGGAGGTACAGTTCCCATACCAGGCAGTGATGCAGCCAGTCAGGATGCTCTCAATCGTGCCCCTGTAGAAGGTACTTAGGATTTAGGGGCCCATAGCAAACTTGTTCAACTGAGGTAAAAGAGGCACTGTTGTGCCTTTTTCACCATGTAAAAACAGTATCTTTTTTTCCATATGCATTAAAGAGAGCCTAATTTCAAAGATGTGAGGGGCAAGTTTTTTTTTACAGTGTGTGTATGTGTATGTGGGTGGCTGGAATACACTGCCTGGAGTGGTGGGAGAGGCAAACGCATTAGGGCTTTCAGAGGTTTAGATAGGTATATGAATATGAGGGAAATAAAAGGATATGGACATTGTGTAAGCATTAGGGATCAGTTTAATAATTGTTGAGCATTTGATTAATAACTGGTTCAGTACTTCATTGTGGGCTGAAGGATCTGTTCCTGTGCTGTTACATATTTTTCCTTACTTTAAGAAATTGTACTTTTCAGAGAGGGTTTGCAACAAAAATTCACAAGACATTCCCTTAAATTGCAGGTTCACCTCATGCTTAAATTAATTAGCACCATCAATATTTTTCTTGTAATTGCAGTTTTTTTGCACATTGGCCATCTTTGCAGACAGATGTATTGATATCACTGTGTTTCTTTGCATCTCTAGTGTGAATGGCCACAAGAGACAGCGCCTACCTGAGATACCAAAGTGCTGGGTTATGCATCAAGATCTCTTTGGGGGCTTTTGCTATTGCTTGCATGGTGGGCAGGGTTATCGGTGCTTATGAAATGGGGGAGGGGAGAGCTTCAGGTTTCCGATGTTTCTATCATTCATTCTATGGATTTTGTTCCATGGGCGTCTGTGAAGAGTAAGAATTTCCGGTTGTACACTGGCTATGTTCTCTGACATTAAACTTAACTGAAAATGAATCTCAGGGTAGTAAAATCATGATATACACGTACTTTGATAATAACTTTACCTTGAACTTTGATCACATCTTCCAAAACATTCATGGAAGTTAAAACTTCAACTTATGGACAAGACTTTATTCTGAAGCTGCCTGTGCCTTCTTCACTGAGCTATACTCTCTCTAATGCAATCTTAAATTTGTTTTCTACTAGAGTTCAAAATTTGAAGGGAGCACACTCAAAGGGGAAGGCCTTAATTTTACAAGAAGCATAACTCTGGCAATGCACCCACATGGTTAGCTGGTAGAAAGGACTACATCTTCCCCGTACAGCAGAATTAACCTGACTTATTTGACAGCTCGTGGAATTTATTTTGGAGTTGCATTTACATTTCCCCCCCAAACAATTGTTTTATTAAAAATATACCCTTTTCACCCTTGTACCAGCCCCACCCAACTTTATGCAATTACCTTTGTAAAATTTACACCATGTTCTGCTTGCTGTTACTCCCCAGTTTATTCCTATCAACAATTTAGCATCCAAGCATTCAGCAGTAAGCTATGGAACTCATTCTCCAAATCTCTGATGCCCCCACCCCACCCTCAAAGCTTTTCCTCCAAGAGGACCACAATGTTGTTATTGGGGTTTTGAGGCTTGTGTGCCTCAACGATCCAGAGAGCAATGTTGGCTCGAGTCAGGGCTTTATGCTTTGGCTCTTGGTCACCCATGCCAAACAGTAGAGGCCAGATTGATAGTGGTCCACTGGTCCTCCAAGTTGGGGTGGGGTTCCAGCTCAGGGTTAACAACCCTGACTAGTAAAATAAAATTGTTATTGTTATGGAAACAGCAATAAAGCACCCCTTCTACATCATTCCTGAGTCTCTACCCAGGACTTGCATGACCGACAGTAGTGAAAACCAAGCTACTGACGCGATGAAGGATCCCTGAACACTGCCAGAAATGGAGGACTTCCACTGCTGTCCACATAATAGGCTGTAACATCTAAATCTTTTGAGTACTTACACCGTCTTGGTGCCTCATTTTGCTTCACTGAACTGTAGAGTACCAAGGCACACTGAAGTGCAGTGTGTATTAGCGACAGCAGCTCCCAACCCAACAACCTCCACCAGCTTCTGACTTCAGAGCAGACAATAGGCCAAGTGGCCTCATGTCTCAGGTTTTATAATCTTTGAGGTATACTACAGGTCTCCCCTAGGCCGACAGGGTTCTATTCCTGTGATTTGTTCATGACAGCTCACAAGTTGGGAAAGGTGGCCACAAACCAAGTTTGCAGCCAGAAGACGCCCGCAGCCCCAAGGCAGCTGGCCGGTCTCCCAAATGTAAGCAAGTTAGGTGGTCACATAGCCAGAGGTGCTGTATCTACAATGCGTACAATTGTCCTACCATCACCACTGGGTACTAGATCTAAATTCTCAGCCGTGCTCCCAACAGCACTGTGGGAACTTCACTTGGACTGTAATAACTTCAACCATCAGTTCACCACTTTTGATGGTGGAGATCCTGAAAAAGCAATTAAATACGAAACTGAAAGTTGCAGTATAAATGAAGACTTTTTTTTTGAGAACCTGTTCGGAGATACTGTTCGCACAGGGCGTGGAAGTGACCGTTTTCAGCCAATAGGTAAAACTGATGTGGCAATTTGAAGCACTGTTCTCCACACCAGAACAGGAATCATTCCAGTCCAGGCATCTGCTGATGATCTTGCTTTGCACATGCTGGCATCAAATCCAAAGCTATCTATTGACAAGCTACAACACGTTCAGGTCACTGCTACACTTGTAATTAAAACCAAAAAAAAAAATGAGGAAACATCATCCCTGGCCTAGCAGCTCAACATTGGCTGCTTTAGAGCTCAGTTTAAAGTTCTTAATATTCTGGACCTAGAGTACATCACAGAATCATTTTATAACTTGAGCTCTCAGGACTTCTTCCGCTGGTCTCTGAAATTTTAAACAATCTCCCTCAGAAGATAATTGGGCAGGTCAGCTTTTTTTGAGCTACTGTGGAACTCAAAACCAAAAACTATAAAGGATGCAGACTCAGTTGAAACTTTTAAATGTTAGCTCAAAACCTATTTAACACTGTCTTTTACTTTCATGTTTATTTTTGTATTTCCAGGTTTGCACTGTAAAGCACTTTGCCTGAACGAAAAGTGCTTTTATCACTAGCGGAACAGTTACCACAGATTAATCCTAACAAGGTAATGCTCTGTACAAATTCCCATTTACTGTGTATCTGTAAACACTTATCAGTGAAGAGAGGCTGCCTAAGTGCAGTTATAAAGTCTTCATGAACTGCAGTACGAAGGGTTTATTTGGGGGGTAGGGTGGGTTCAGCAAGTTATGTCCCAGGTCATAGAGCAAATTCTTTGCTCTTTTCCAGCAAGACCTCACCAAACAGTGCAGGTGTTGCAGTGGGGTCCCAGTCCAAACATTTACACACAAACTCTGAAATGGGGACTAATGTGTTACCAACTGAGCTGATCTCATACCCTCCCCACCCCAACCCACAATTTCAATAGGTCAAGCCCATGAATTAAGAGGGACAGCGTGACAGAGCTCTGAGAACCAGACAGCCCACAGGTAAGTGCCCAGCAGACTACCATTGTAAGTGAAAACACACACAAATAAATATTTCAGATTAGTTTTATTGAATCTTAGCTACAGGTTAAATTACAAATACCCCTGCCCATCCCTTCCAAATCTAATTTCAGACACTGGTTTTAGGGTAGGCAATTACACAAAACTACTAAATAATTTCTCATGCTATAGGTAAATTAAATGAACCTTATTTTTTTTTAATAATTTGTAATACCAGAAAGGACATATGAGCGCGCCTCCCCTAATCCCATTCCTTTACGATCCCCACCCACCATCCCAAAAAAACGTTTGCAGTTTCTTTTGCAACCTTCCCGCCGCCAAAGGCACTAACAGAGGGATGCTAACAGCTCTCCAGCACAGACCGGAACAGGTACAGTCAGTGCCAGAAGGCTGGTCAACCTCAGGGGACAATGTGACCGAACACAACCCTCTCACTCCCACACACACAGTTTACAAGTGCACACACAGTGGAACCTTCTACCGCTCACAGTATACGTCCGCACTGGGCCAATGGGGAACGAGAGTTGCTTTTTATAGCTCCCTCTCAGATGACTGCACATTAACAAAGAAAACAGGAAACGCACCACATGCACGCACACACACGCACGGGAAGAGCCCAGAAAAGATGCAGTGTCCTCTTACAGCATATCAGATTCAGAAATATGCCTCTTGCCCTCTTGTCAACTGTTGCCCCTAGCAAACAAGCTGCTGGAATAAATAGTAACCCTGGTCAAAATTCTACTGCTTTTCCCATCGTGCCAGTAGTTTTCGGACTGATTAGATCAGCCATAATCCAGATTAAAGTGAGATGGGATGGGGAAGAATACAAGAATGGGGAAGGTTGGGGGGGGGGGGGGAGCACTCCCTGGAGAAGGTGGACCATACAATGGCATCACTGAACCTTACTGACACTGTGCAGGTCATCCAAACACCCCACCCCTGACTGACCCCCACCACCAGTTCTCCACCTCCCCTGCCCAACTCTCACCCCACGAGTCCAGAGGCTGCAGAGAAACAAGAGTGACAAGGAAAACAAAAAACAAATAGAACACAAGCACAGGTGGATCAACTACTCCTGTGCAACCCAGGGACTGGACCAACTGTGGCAGCATGTTAGGTATGGCTGAGACAAATGGGGAGGGAGAGAGTGACAGAAAAGCTACTCTTTTCTTTTGTATCAATCGTGGTGGCGGTATGATTCAGAAGTGACGAATATTTAAAAGGGGAAGCCTGCTCTGCTTCACCATGCAATCGCCAAACTGGAGGACTGAGTGACCGTGCCAACTGCAAGCAGAAGAGGGATCCCGTGGGGACAATGCAGGGCCGGAGGAATGGCCGGAATCCCAGCGAGTTTCAAGCACCAGAGGCCCAAGGGTCAGCTCCGAGCTTCTGAACCCCAGGCAACAAGGTGCCACAGCAAGAGCAGCTCATCACTCCTCCCAAAGCTGCCGACCTACAGGCAGTAAAGGGGCTGAAACCCATGTCCGCCCATCACTACTTGAGGGGCCTGCATGGTGAGTAAATGGAACAGGCTCCCCCCCCTTTAAAAAGTGCTGGGAAGTAGTTACTGAAGGCGCCTTTTTTTGCCAACTTGCATTCAGACAGCAGGTTTGTAGGACTTGTACGGAGAGATTTTTTTTTTCGGAAGGGGGTAGGGATTGGGTTTGGGTGCAGGGTGATGTCCGGAAACGGAACAAAAAAATAAAACCCCTGGCACAGCATCCAATCACATTCAGGGAGAGATATAAGCGTCAAGTGTGTTCACATAACCTACGGATCACATGGTGGAGCTGCAGAGATTATATGTTTTGAGAAAGAAAGATATAATATATATAATTTTTTTTGTTTAAATGCCACGGCGCTGTTCGTGCCACGATCGCGCGGGTCGTGTATTCGTCTGGAGAGAGCAAACTTCCGGTCGGACGGCGGCGGCGGAGGAGGAGGAGGAGGAGGAAATCGTCGGTTCATTGGGCAATAGTGGGTTTCGGTGGAATAAGCGTAGCCGTACTGATCATACCTAAGAGAAAAAGCACATCATGTCAATACAGAGAGGGCGGCAAGGAAAGACGCTCACGCATTCACCGAGGGAGAGGGCGCAGGGGGAGGAGGCAAGCTAGAAGTGAGCACAGTGGGGATTAATATAACGGGGCTCTGTGGGGAGGGAGGGTCACTTAACAATTTGAAAATTCATCTCTTGCCAATGAAGCACGGACTTTGAGGTGAGGACATGGTGTTCGGCCAGGTTTTGTGATGGTACCTGGGGCCATAAATGACCAAAGATGGTGCAGTAAGCACCCCAGCACCCACTTCCCCCACCCAGTCACTCTGGTTCACAAGTCACCTCTTCCACTCTTAAACCAACAGTGGTGGGGGTTCACTTTTTTTTTTAACCCTGACAACCTGCTGTAAGGCAATTAGGAACACCACTCTTTCACACCTACATCCCTCCTATTCCAGGGCTTAGGCTCTCCGGAATAGGCATCTTACTGTGCTACCTACCATCCTCAACGTCTGTGAATGACTTATGGTTCAGGGATAATCTGAAATCATCCAGGAGGGAGCCACCACCCCTCCACCACCTTTGAGTCCATACCTCCAGTAGACACTGTCAAAGATGCAGAGATCCAGACCATTTGCGTGACACAGAGAATATAGAGGGACGTTTTACAGAAGCAGGCCCTTGGCACAACACACAAAACCCACCAGCACCACAAACATGGGTGAAGCAGCCTCTGGTAGATGATCTAAAGCAGCCACAACCCTCAATGAAGAAAATGCAAGAACGGAGATGGCTCATCCCTTCCATCAAAAAGACACAGTGAAGGCTGCAGGCCACCAGGTGATCCCACCTACAACTATGGCAGGGCTGGAAACAGCACGTCAGTCTCTCCCAAGACCTAGCAATCTCTTTCTTACACACCCACTGCGTAAGAACAGGGGAAACAGTGACGGTAATCTCTAAAGGGGCTCTAAATCTAGCCCAAGGCACAAGGTAAAAATCAAACAGGAGTATAACTAAAGCGTCTGCCTACTCAAGATATCGACCGTTTATTCTTACTTGTTCATCACCGTTCAGGATTACAGGATCCCGGGAAACATGATGCAGATGTAACTCAGCAACTGGGTGATTTTCCAAGGCAGGCACACTTATCAGAAAAGGTATATACATCAGCCTTTTAGAATCAAAAAGGGGATATTCACATTCAGAATGAAACCAGTCTGAGGAAAGACGGCGAGAGCATCGAAGGCTAATGACCTGACACTCTGTGAATGGATTTATTGCAGAAGAATGGGGTCCAGGCCAATTAAGCCAGTGCCACTTACTTGTGAGAATTTTCTTATAACCCCAAGATAGGCTACTGGGATATCAGGGATGTCTGAAGTTGTGACACATAGAAAAAGTTTAAAGATTGGGATTGAATCAGATTCCGTTTAGGTCGCTTTCATAAGACTGTGTTCTCAATAAACACAGATCTGGGGTGTGGCAATGGGGAGGGGCAGTGGCATCTCTGCACAGTGAACTGTTCTGTCCTCAACAGTGCAATTAAATTACCAAATCAATGTTTGTGCTAGCACGCAAGTTCAGGGCATCGCAAAATAATCTAATACAGTGTTCGCAATGACTCCCAAAGGGGCACCCCATCAATCCTGATCCTGTTCTTTGCCTGTGATTATTTATAATTTCACTCCTCGCCAAATGTTCTTCGTAAAGCTACTGACTTTGCTTTGGGGTCACAGATTTGACTGCTCTCCCGAACTTGGAATGTCTGTCAAAGCTCTGCTTCAGAGGTAATTCCCACCTTCAATATCCTAGTAAATGTCCACTTACAGCTTTGTTAACCCCAACGTTCTCTGCTGCTCGGGGTGGGGACGGGAGGGTTCCCCTCCAGTCACGTAATGGCTCTGTAGCAGGCTTGGCATTTGCATGCGATGGCTACGATTGGTTAACGATCCAAAATCGTCAATCTGCAGCGGGGGTGGAAAGCCAACACGTCCTCCTTTAGCCTAATCTTATGACAAACGTCCTCTGGGACCTTTACACAGGCAGTGTCCAAGTCAAGGATTTGAGAAACTCACAAACAATACATGTTCCCAGTAACATTCATCCAAACCAAACAGGGAGGGCACCATTCCCACAGATGCATTCTCAAAGTAAAAAGGGGAAGGGGACACCCAACCCTGTTTCAGAGATAATCTCATTTTAAAAATTTCTCCCCAGCAACTCCTCGCCCGCCCCAACCGCCGCGCAACACGCCACTCCGCGCCAGCGCCAAGTTCTGCGTTACTTACTGCGGAGCCCACAGGATGCCTGGGTGGCACTACTGCTCCGTCACCTGGGCAGTCCCAAGGGAAGAGTCTTCAACGGGTGCCACCGTATTCCACGCAGCAGCAGTGACATAAACGACATTATTCGCAGCCGTGGCCGCCACGCTCTCCCCTGTCCCCACTGCAGAAGTGAGGGCGGCGTGCCCTGCCGCCGCCGCCGCCTGCTTGCGGGCTACGGCTATGTACCTAAGGCTTTCGTCCATGTACTTCTCTGTTTGATATTTTGGCACCGTGAGCGGCGAGAGGCGGGTGCGCTCGTACAGGGAGTTGTTAGTGGTGGTCACTGCAGACGAGGTAAGACGATTAGGGCTCCTCTCTCTTCCGTAATCGAGAGTCGCATAACCAGCAGCAGTAGTGGCCGTCTGGTAATCTTCGTAATAGTCGTAATAGGAGCCATGACCGTAGTCGTAGTCGTAATAGGAGTAGTAAGAGGGGTAGTACTGGGACGCCAGCTGGTACTGGCTGTACTGATTGAGGCGCAGCGAGTGGCAATCTCGAGCTTGGTGGCCCTGCCTCCCGCAGCGCTGGCACACTTCCCGCTGCCCGCCAGATTTCCCGTAGGTGGACCTGGAGAGCTGCACCCTGAGCTTGTTGCCGAGGAACTCCTGGCCATCTAGGCTAGCTATTGCTTTGATTGCATCTTCCTCTTTTTCCATGTGGACAAAGGCATAATCTGAAAAACAGGAGGAAGGAGAGTTACATTCACATCTCGGAAAACAGCACTGGCACCCAATCGCTGCCCAGAGGTTGTTGTTTGCAGTTATGACAGTGCGACACAGCAGCGTCAAACCTCTGCTTTGACACACAAGGGTGCCTAGTCACCTTCAGTTACTTCTTCTCTTTCATGATCGGATCTAGACACTATCCAGGCTGAAAACAGGATAAGTACTTGGCAGACGATGGTAATTTCTGACCAGAGTTCACCTTGAAATGGGGCAGGTACAATGGTATGATTTAAAAAGCACCGGGATACTGTGGTGGGGGGGGGGGGATCTGGGTCAAATGCAGGAAATTGAGATCAGATTGTGATTTGTCATGGACTCATCGGGCCCTACGCCTCTGCGAGTTTGACACCATCTGACCGGGAGCTCAGTGAACGAACCGTGGCCAACAGAGCTGCTCAGTGCCCCATCCACTACCGTAAACCCTCACTCCAATCCACATCCCCCTCACAGAGAGGCTTCGGTGGGAATCAGCTACAAAAGCGTGGGGGTGTATCGGTTAGCGGAAGCCGTTACAGCTCAGTCAATTCCGGAGATTATACGTTATCCCTGTAGCTTTGTGGACTTCCTCCCACATTCCAAAGAGGTACTGCTTAGTAGGTTAATCCATCCTGTGATTCGGTTAGTGTTAAAAGGTGGAGTGCTGGACAGCAGGACCCTTTGGAATGGAAGGGCCAGTTCCACGCTAAACTAAAGCATACTACAATGTGGCAGTAAATACAGCGGCTGCCATATGGTGTCTGTGAACCGAGGCTCAATCCTCACTACAGGGACTGTTTGGAGTTCTCATGCCTTCTCGGGGACTGCACCAAGTTTCCCAAAGTGCCCCGATTCCATCTCACACCAAAGATGTGCATTTTGCTCGGTTAACTCACCTCTGCAAGTTGTGCCCAGTGTGTGGGCAGGTGGTAGAATATAGAGGAGGCAGGAGGGAGGAGAATCAATGAGGATGTGTGTTGGGGGGGGGGCAGTTGGGGAACATAAGCAGGACTAACCAAATGGCTCAGTGTAGATGTGATGGGCCGGTATATATTCCACTAAGAGAAAAGTAGTCATCCTTTAATTCTTTCTACATCAGTCTGCAGTGCTGAAAGGTCAACAAGCAATATCATACACCATCCCAAGTAACAAACTACTACTTCTATGATTTTTGGCTTTGAACCTACCTAACATTACTATGGACATTATTATCGTGTCTGTTGAAGGGTCCTGGCCTGTACTTCTCTTCCATTAATGATGGAATGCTGAGTATGCTGAGTTCCTCCAGCATTTTGTGAGTGTTGATCGGTCTTCCAGCGCCTGCAGATTTTCTCGTTTGTGCTTGAATTAGTACGGGTGTACCTTCACTGGAGAATCTTAAGTGTTCCCAGCAGTAACCCTGGGGCAATTGACTGGGAAATAATACATATAACAACACCCTTTGCAAGAATGAATGGAACTGACACATTCCCTGAATGTAGTCAACCACACATTTTCACACGTCACAAATTACAGGAAGGATATTAATAAGGTTGAAAGAGTGCAGAGAAGGTTTACAAGGACGTTGCCGGGACTTGAGAAACTGAGTTACAGAGGAAGGTTGAATAGGTTAGGACTTTATTCCTTGGAGAGATGAATGAGGGGAGATTTGACAGACATATATAAAATTACGATGGGTATAGATAGGGTGAATGCAAACAGGCTTTTTCCATTGAGGCTTGGGGAGAAAAAAACCAGAGGACAAAGGGTGAAGGGTGAAAAGTTTAAAGGGAACATTGGCGGGGGGGCTTCTTCACACAGAGAGAAGTGGGAGTGTGGAATGAGCTGGTAAATGTGGGCTCATTTTTAACATTTAAGAAAAACTTGGGACAGGTACAGGTCCTAGTGGGACTAGGCAGAAAAATGGTTCAGCACAGCCAATAAGGACCAAAAGGCCTGTTTCTGTGCTGTAATGTTCTATGGTTCCACTAAACCTATGTCATCCTATAAGCCTGTAAGACATAGGAGCTCATTTAGGCCATTCAACCCACTATCGGCTCCACCATTGCATCATGGCTGATTTATTATCCCTTCCAAACCTACTTTTCTGATTTCTCCCCATAAGCTACGATGCCCTTACTAATCAAGAACGTCATTGCCCTTGAATGGAAAATCCTACAAAAGGTAGTGGATCTGACCCAGTTCATCTCGGGTTAAAGTCCTCCCAGCAACTGAGCACATCTACTTGAAACGTTACTAGAAAAGCAGCATCCATTATCAGAGATCCCCACCACCAGGGCATGCTCTCTTCTCTCTGCTGCCTTCAGGTAGAACGTACAAGAGCCTCAGGACTCGCACCACCAGGTTCAGGAACAGTTACTAACCCTCAACCATCAGGCTCTTGAACTAATGAGCTCCACTCACTTGCCCCATCATTAAGATGCTCTCCCAACTGATGATCTCACTTTAAAGACTCTTTTATCTCATGTCCTCGTTATTTATTGCTATTTTTCATTCGCACAGTTTGGTGTCTTCTGCACTTTGGTCGATCTTTCACTGATCTCGTTAAAGCTACAGATGGCCTTTAGATTCTAAAAGGAACTCAAAGTGTTGTACACGCACTTTTGATGGTAAGATTTACACATTCTCTCTTTGACCTGCAATGGAGGTCCGGCTGCGTGACGTGATGACGTCACGGGAATCCCTTCTATTTCTCCGCCGGGCTCTCGGAGGCCCGAGGCCTACCTCCACCTCCCACCCCCGCCCCTCACCTTTGACGATGTCGCACTCGACCACGCGGCCGTACTCCTCGAACTTGGCCCGCAGCTCCTGGTTGCTGCAGCTGGCCGCCAGGTTGCCCACGTAGACCTTGGTGACGGCGGCGGAGATCGGGGGCTTAGGCCGCGACTCGGCCACGTTGAGCTTCTGGCCGTGCAGCTCGTACTGGTTGAGGGCGGCGATGGCCTGCGCCGCCTCCTCGGGGCTGTCCATGTGCACGAAGCCGTAGTGCCGGATGATATCGCACTCCCGCACCGTGCCATAGTACTCGAAGAGCGTACGCAACTCCTCCACCGTGCCCTCAGTCGGGATATTGCCCACAAAGATCTTCATTCTGCTCTCTATGCCTCCCCTTCCCTTTCTACTGTAATCGCTTTCTCCAAATACCTCTCGCCTCGCGTACTTATGTTTAAAGTGTTTGTTTTATTTTGAATAGAGCGCGACGATGCTGCCCCCCTACTCCACAAAATGGCGCCGGTCCCAACGTTCGCCCAGGCAGTTGGAGTGGGAGGGGACGGCTCCCTTTAAATGATGGCGCTCTCAGCCAATCAGAACCGGAGTACCGTCCCGCCGTCGGTTGGGCAGCCAATCGTGTTGCGATATTCCCCACCGGTTGGTCTCCAAATCCCGCCCGCTCGCTCTCGCGCAGCTACATCCGGCGGAAAGGGGCGGGACACACTGGGCCCTTTCTGCAGCGCGGATTGGACGCGCTGCGTGACCACGCGTGCTCCCATTCGCTCACGTACTTTTCACTCGCGTCGGCCATAATTTTTGTGTTGGAAGGATGCGGGGTTGGGGAGGGCTATTTAGATTAAAACTTTCGTGTGTGAAACCGCTTCTGATGATTTTGAAGTGCGAGAATCGAAGAATTCGTACACGGAGGGGTAAGGACAAGTGACGAGGCTTTCGGTGGGATCGCTGGTCAAAGGTGAGAGGTCAGAAGTCTCACATGACCGTCCATCTGGTAAATGCATAGAGAGTTTTTCAAGTGACGTCACGGATAGTCGTCAAGCCACGCCATTACTCTGCTTTTCTAGACAGGATTTTCACTTTGTTTAAACCCTACCCCGCCTTTGTATTACTTTATACCCCCTGGCCCCATTACTCCTGTCACCAATGTCTCCCTGCTTCTGGTTCCCCACCTTCATTCCATGGTGCACTGCCATCTCCTACCTTCCTCAACTCTTTATAAACACAAGGGGGTGTATGGGGTGTCAGGGAGGGGTAGCATATCTGGTGGGGGTACATGTCGCATCCTCTTCAGGTGGTTTGTCCAGCTTGGGTCCCCACCTGGCACTCAGCTCACACCCTAGGCTCCCCGTAGCTTTTTGCGTGCGACAGAGGCAACACCCCGGGCAACGGCTTCGACGAGCCAGCTGAACCAGGTGAGGGTAGCCGGTGGGTCTCAAACCTGCGGTGAGATAGGGAGTTGTCTATCCCAGACAGACTCCGGAGGATTGAGCGGACAAGACCAATGGAAGGTCCAACGGTCAAGAAGGCGGTCTCTGCAAGCGTCATGGAACGTGTAGAGCACGACAAGACACTGAAGACATCCTGGTCATCCACTGTGCCTAGTCCCGTCCCCAGCCATCTCGACTCTTGTCTTGCCACTGGATCCAGATGGGAATTGGGAAGAGAGAGTGAGGCAGACGCTGCACAATTCTCCTTCACTTAAATCCAAATCAAGCGCTGGTCTCTACACCATCAAAGCTGGCTGGTGGCGTAGTGGCATCAGCGCTGGACTTCAGGGCGAGAGGTCTCGAGTTTGAATCCAAACGGTTCCCTACTACGCTCTCCATCCGTGCTGGGTTGAGTGTTGAGCTAGCAACTTGACCTAGCAACTAATGGTGTCGAGGTCTTCATCGACGATGATGGACAAACAGCACACACACAAAGTGCTGGATGAGCTCAGAGGGTTGACGAGACATAGAGCAGAATTGAGCCATTCAGCCCATCAAGTCTCCTCCGCCATTTCATCATGCCTGATCCCAGAGGCCAAATCCGTCGGTAAATTTAAGGCAGAAGTTGGAATCAGTTGGAAACAGAATCAGGTGAGAAGGCAGGTGTATGGGGTTGAGTGAGATCCAGGATCAGCCATGCTGGAATGGCAGAGCAAACTCGATAACGCTTCACGGTACCGGCGACACGGGTTCAATTCCAGCTGCTGCCTGTAAGGAGTTTGTACATTCTCCCCTGTGACTGCGTGGGTTTCCTCCCACAGTCCAACAACGTAGCAGTTGGTAGATAAATTGGTCGGTATAAATTGTCCCGTGATTAGGCCACGACTAAGTCGGGAGGTTGCTGGACAGCGGGGCTCGAAGGGCCGATTCCGCGCTCTATCTCAATAAGTAAATTATCTTTGACTGATCTTCTAGAATCCAAACGGTATTTATGACAATTTGCTGATTTCCGAAACTATTTTTCCCAATTCCACATACATTTAATCGTGTGGAATTTTAATTCCCTAACCAGTCATGGTGAGATCACTGGTCGAAAGTTCTGACCGGCCGTCTATTCGGTAGATGTCACTATTGTCCCAGTTCGGGTACTGAGACCTGCATTTCAGTCCATCCTGTAGAGTTCTGAAGACCAGACCTCCTATTCCCTTCGTTTTCTATTCTCTCCCAAACTTAATGACAATGCTTCGTAGATCGGTGGATCGCACTAGATCCTCTTTATTCGCAAGAAATAATGAATACTGTAGATAATGAATACTGAAGAAAGACTTTTTTCGCTGAGTCCAGACATGCTGGTGGGACTCAACAACTCAAGTAGTAACTACCTAAGGAGGGAATAAAAAGGTGATGTTGTGGGCCGAGCCTCTTCATCACAACCAGGCAAAAACATTCAAAAGTTCAAAGTAAATTTATTATCAAAGTACATATATGTCAGCATATGCAACCCTGAGATTCATTTTCTTGCAGGCATACTCAATAAATCCATAATAGAATAATGACCATATTATTATATGAAGACCGCACTGACTTGGACATTCAAGCAGTGGGCAAAAGACAACAAACTACGCAAATTCAAAAAGAAATAATAATAATGATACTAAATAAATATTGAGAACATGAAATAAAGAGTCCTTGAAAGTGAGTCCGCAGGTTGTGGGAATAGTTTGGTACTGGGGCAAGCAAAGTTCTCCTCTTTGGTTCAGTCACCGGCTCGACTCACTCTAGGCAGGTGCCAACTCCAACATTCACAAATCAGAGACCACCTCACAAATAACTACTTTGGAACTGATCTCCAATTCAGCAGATTACCTGAAACATCATTGTGTTTACTTTAAAACACAGAAAGCAAAGCGACTCTGTCTCACAAAATGGAGGATGTAAGACAGCTTTGCAAAATGGCAGCCTCTGTCTCAGAGAAAGGTAGAAAACTTACAGCACAATACAAGCCCTTCAGCCCACAAAGCTGTGCAGAACTTGAACTTACTTTAGAAATTACCTAGGATTACCTTTTGTAATTACTTTAGAAATAGCCCTCTATATTTCTATACTCCATGTATCCATCCAGGAGTCTCTTAAAAGACCCTATTGTATCCACCTCCACCACTGTTGCTGGCAGCCCATTCCACGCACTCACCAGTCTTGTGTAAAAAAACTTACCCCTGACATTTCCTCTGTACCTACTTCAAAACACCTTAAAACTGTGCCCTCTCATGCTAGCCATTTCAGCCCTGGAAAAAAGCCTCTGATCATCTACACCTCTATCAGGTCACCTCTCACCCTCCATCACTCCGAGGAGAAAAGGCTGAGTTCACTCAACCTATTCTCATAAGGCATGCTCCCCAATCCAGGTAACATCCTTGTAAATCTCCTCTGCACCTTTTCTATGGTTTCCACATCCTTCCTGTAGTGAGGCGACCAGAACTGAGGACAGTACTGCAAGTGGGGTCCTATTTAGCTCTAACATTACCTCTCAGCTCTTGAACTCAATTCCAGGATTGATGAAGGCCAATGCACCGTATGCCTTCTTAACCACAGAGTCAACCTGTGTAGCAGCTTTGAGTGTCCTATAGATTCACATCCCAAGATCCCTCTGATCCTCCACACTGCCAAGAGTCTTACCATTAATACTATATTCTGCCATCATATTTGAATGACCAAAATGAACCACCTCACATTTATCTGGGTTGAACTCCATCTGCCACTTCTCAACCCAGTTTTGCATCCTATCGATGTCCTGCCGTAACCTCTGACAGCCCTCCACACTATCCGCATCACCCCCAACCTTTGTGTCATCAGCAAATTTACTAACCTATCCCTCCACTTCCTCATCCAGGTCAGTTGTAAAAATCACAAAGAGTGGGGGTCCCAGAACAGATCCCTGAGGCACACCACTGGTCACCAACCTCCATGCAGAATATGGCCAGTCTACAACCACTCTTTGCCTTCTGTGGACAAGCCAATTCTGGATCCACAATGCAATGTCCCCTTGGATCCCACACCGCCTTACTTTCTCAATAAGTGTTGCATGAGGTACCTTATCAAATGCCTTGCTGAAATATCTATACACTACTTCTGCTGCTCTACCTTCGTCGATGTGTTTAGTCAAATCCTCAAAAAATTCAATCAAGCTGTAAGGCACAACCTGCTTTTGACAAAGCCATGCTGACTATTCCTAATCAGATTATGCATCTCCAAATGTTCACAAATCCTGCCTCTCAGGATCTTTTGCATCAACTTCCCAACCACTGAAGTAAGACTCACTGGTCTATAATATCCTGGGCTATCTCCAAGCTCAAGGCAGGACAAAGTCAATTGATCTGTCTACTTCAATTGGCTAGACCAATTTGAGTTCAGTGTTTTCTTCAATATTTTAAATCCACCTTGGCCAACACCTTACACCACTCCATTACCTGCAGGTCATGCAACACACACAATATGCTGGAGAAACACAGCAGGCCAGGCAGCATCTATAGGAAGAAGCACAGTCCATGTTTTGGGCCGAGACCCTTCGTCAGGACTAACTGAAAGAAGAGATCGTAAGAGATTTGAAAGTGGGAGGGGGAGGGAGAGATCCAAAATGATAGGAGGAGGGAGAATGCTGAAGCTAAGAGCTGGAAAGTTGATTGGCAAAACGGATACAGAGCTGGAGAAGGGAAAGGATCATGGGACGGGAGGCCTCGGGAGAAAGAAAGGGGGAGGGGAGCACCAGAGGGAGGTGGAGAACAGGCAAGGAGTAATTGTGAGAGGGACAGAGAGAGAGAGAAAAAAGGTGAAAAAATAATAAATAAATAAGGGATGGAGGGGCATTAACAGAAGTTAGAGAAATCAATGTTCATGCCATCAGGTTGGAGGCTACCCAGACGGAATATAAGGTGTTGTTCCTCCAACCTGAGCGTGGCTTCATCCTGACAGTAGAGGAGGCCGTGGATAGACATAACAGAATGGGAATGGGACCATTACCTACAGGTCCTGCTCTCTTCTTGCTGCCGCCACCAGGAAGAAGGTGTAAGTGCCTCACAGCACCTCTCAACCATCAGGTTCTTGAACCAGAGAGGATTAACTTCACTCAACTTAATTTGTCCCATCGTTGATATGTTCCCACAACCAATGGACTCACTTTCAAGAACTCTTCATGTAATTCAGAATCAATATCAGGTTTAATATCACCAGCATTTGTTGTGAAATTTGTTAACCTTATGGCAGCAGGACAATGTAATACATAATAAATAAATATGAAGATTAAAAAATACTGTTATGTTAAGTATATATCTGTCTATTAAATAGTTAAGTTAAAATAAGCAGTGCAAAAGCAGAAATAATAAAAGTGAAGCATTGCTCATGGGTTCAATGCTCATTCAGAAATCGGATGGCAGAGGGGAAGTAGCTGTTCCTGAATCGCTGAGTGTGTGTCTTCAGGCTCCTGTACCTCCTCCCTGATGGCAGAGGGGAAGAAGCTGTTCCTGAATCACTGAGTGTGTGCCTTCAGGCTCCTGTACCTCCTCCCTGATGGCAGAGGGGAAGAAGCTGTTCCTGAATCACTGAGTGTGTGCCTTCAGGCTCCTGTACCTCCTCCCTGATGGCAGAGGGGAAGAAGCTGTTCCTGAATTGCTGAGTGTGTGTCTTCAGGCTCCTGTACCTCCTCCCTGATGGCAGAGGGGAAGAAGCTGTTCCTGAATCGCTGAGTGTGTGCCTTCAGGCTTCTGTACCTCCTACCTGACGGTAGCAATGAGAAGAGGGCATGTCCTGGGTTATGGGGGTCCTTAATGATGGATGCTGCCTTCCTAAGGCACCATTCCTTGAAGATGTCTCGGATACTATGGAGGCTGGTGCCCATGATGGAGCTGACTGATTTTACAAGTTTCTGCAACTTTGATCACATGCAGTAGCCAACCCCAGCTCCCACCCGCTACCAGACGCTGATGCAGCCAGTCAGGATGCTCTCCACAGTACATTTGTAGAAGTTTTCGAGAGTTTTAGTTGACAAACCAAATCTCCTCAAGCTCCTAATGAAATATAACCGCTGGCTTGCCTTCTTTGTAGCTGCATCGATACATTGCATCCAGGTTACGTCCTCAGAGATAATGACACCAGAAACTTGAAATTACTCACTTTCTCCCCGTCTGATCCCTCTATAAGGATTGGTTTGTGTTCCCTTTTCTTACCCTTCCTGAAGTCCACAATCAGCTCTTTGGTCTTATTGACGTTGAGTGCAGGGCTGTTACTGCAACACCACTTAACTAGCTGGTATATCTCACTCCTGTACGCCCTCTCGTCACTATGTGAGATTCTACCAACAGTGGTTGTATCATCAGCAAACTTATAGATGCTTTTTCATCTGTACCTGGCCATGGGTGTAGAGAAATTAGAGCAGTGGGGGCTAAGCACACACCCCTGAGGTGCACCAGTGTTGATCGTCAGCAAGGTGGAGATGTTATTTCCGATTCACACAGATTGTGGTCTTCCAGTTCAGTCGTCGAGGATCCAGTTGCAGAGGGAGGTACAGAGGCTTAATTTTCATGTTTATTGTTTATTTATTATTATTATTTCTTCCTTTTGTATTTGCACAGTTTGTATTCTTTCCCACTCTGCTTGAACATCCTAGTTGGGCAATCTTTTATTGATTCTGTTACCTTTATCATTGTATAGATTTATTGAGTATGCCCACGGGAAAAGAAATCTCTGGTTTGTATATGGCGACATAAACAGTGCCTATAAAAATATTCACCCACCCCCCAACCCTTGCAAGTTTTCATGTTTTATTGTTTCACAATATTGAATTACGGTGGATTTAATTTGGCTTTTTTGACGCTGGTCAACGGAAAAGTACATTTTTGTGCCACAGTGAAAACAGATCGCTACAAAGTGATCATCTAAATTAATTACAAATATAAAACACAAATAATTGATTGCATAAGTATTCACGCCCTTCAAGTCAGTACTTAGTAGATGCACCTTTGGCAGCAATTACAGCCTTGAGTCTGTGTGGACAGGTCTCTATCCGCTTTGCACATCTGGACACTGCAATCTTTCCCCATTCTTCTTTACAAAACTGCTCCAGCTCTGTTCGATTGCATGGGGGTCATGAGTAAACAGCCCTTTTCAAGTCCAGCTGCAAATTCTATGTTGGATTGAGGTCTGGACTCTGACTTGACCACTCCAGGACATTAACTTTGTTGTTTTTAAGCCATTTCTGTGTAGCTTTGGCATTACACTTGGGGTCATTGTCTTGCTAAAAAACAAATCTTCTCCCAGGTCGCAGTTCTCTTGCAGACTGCATCAGGTTTTCCTCTAGGATTTCCCTGTGTTTTGCTGCATTCATTTTACCCTCTACCTTCACAAGCATTCCAGGACCTGCTACAGTGAAGCATCCCCACAGCATGATGCAGTCACCACCATGCTTCCCAGTAGGGATGGTGAGTTTTCGATTATGTGCACTGTTTGGGTTATGCCAAACATAGTGTTAAGTCTGATGGCCAAAAAACTCAATTTTGTTTTCAGCATACCATAGAACCTTCTTCCAGCTGACTTCAGAGCCTCCCACATGCCATCTGGCAAACTCTAGCCAAGAATTCATGTCACATTTTTTCAACAGTGGCTTTCTCTTTGCTACTCTCCCATAAAGCTGTGACCGGTGAAGCACCCGGGCAACAGTTGTTGTATGCATAGTCTCTCCCATCTCAGCCACTGAAGTTTTAACTCCTCCAGAGTTGTCATCGGCTCTTGGTGGCCTCTCTAGTCCCCTCTTTGAGGACACAGATGTTACAGCTGTGCCATATTCTTTCCATTTCTTGATGACTGAATTAACTGTACTCCAAGTATTCAGTGAATTGGAAATTTTCTTGTGTCCATCTCCTGGCTTATGCTTTTTAATATCTTTTTTGCAGAGTTGCATGGAGTGTTCTTTTGTTTTCGTGGTGTAGTTTTTGCCAGGATACTGACTCACCAGCAGTTGGACCTACCACATACAGGTGTATTTTTCCTACAATCAATGGAAACACCTTGACTGCAGACACAGTGATCTCCATTTAACTATTATGTGACTTCTAACACCAATTGGCTGCACCAGTGATGATTTGGTTTGTCATGTTAAGGGGGGGGGGGGGTGAATACTTATGCAATCAATTAGTTTGTGTTTTATATTTCTAATTAATTCAGAACAGTTAGTAGAGATCTGTTTTCACTTTGAGATGAAAGAGTCTTTCTCTGTTAATCAGTGTCAAAAAAGCCAAATTAAATCCATTTAGATTCAATGTTGTAAAACAATAAAACATGAAAACTTCCAAGGTGGGGGGGAGGTGAATACTTTTTATAGGCACCGATAATGACATTTAATTTGAACTTTACGTCTGACTGAAAACAAGACAGGCCAAACATGGACGATGTTTGCCAAATGGAAATGCACGAAGGATCTTACATGGAGAATTGAGATCTCCGTTTAGGATGACGGCAGGTACTAAGCACGTTTAGACCGTGGAGATTGCACCTCGTGCTCCCATCCCACGCCCCTGCAAATTGTTTCCCTTCAATCCCGCTTTGAAGCTCTTGTTGTCCCTGAGTCTCAACAGGTTCAACTCAATCCTAAACCGCCGTGAGCTTCTGACACTTTTTCCTTCCTTTTTATTTCCACGGGCCAATTGTCACTGCCACTGGGAGCCCCGGTGAGATTGGGTTCATCTCCAGCACAGGATATGAGCGTTGCTGGTGAGAGCCAGTATTTCATTTTATCCTTCGAGCCACACTGCCCAAGAATTCTGTGGTACTCATAGCCACAGACGGTGGCTGCCAGCTCCGCAGATTCACCATCCTTTGGCTAAAAGCATTCCTCCTCTTCTCTGTTCTAAAGGGACGTACTTCCCTTCTGTGGCTGTGCCCTCCAGACCTAGACTCCCCCACTATTGGAAATGTATTGAGCCAGAGAGCGGTGAATCTGGGGAATTCATTGCCTGTAGAGGCCAAGCCATAGGGGTATGTTTAAAGCAGAGATTGATAGGTTCTCTATTAGTCAGGAGAATGGGGTTGAGAGGGATAATAAATCAGCCATGATGGAAAGACGGGGCAGACTTGGTGTAAACTATGGGAGGAAGCCATGGTACCGGCAGGCAACTTAAACAGTCATGGGGTGATCGTACAAACTCCTTACAGACAGCAGCAGGCGGTGCAGACGACAATAAACCCGAGTCTGATTCCCGCTTCACGCCCAGACAAATGAGTGCAATAACATAAGAGGTGGGGGCACGGCAGCACTATCCTTTAATATGTGACACTGCCTTGCATACACGGTGGTGCTACCTCTGCAGCCCCCCACCCTGCATTCAAACTTCCACAGTCTGTGGTGGGGGGGTGAGAACTTACCCATTTCTGGCTGACTGACCCTTTTCCGAAACCATGTCTCACCAGTTCTGGACACCCCAGGCATGGCAAACATTTATTTCTACGTTGTCGAACCCTGTATATGATTAAATGGGGGTCATCCTTCACTCTTCTCAGAATTTGAGTTTATAGTCTCTCCTCACGGGATAAGCCTTTGTTACACTTTGTTCTGTCGCGACAATGCCCCGGGCGTGGGCATGAACACCACCAATACCCTGAGCGGGTCCAACCATGTTGACGTCATGGCCCCAAAATCCCGCCAATGACCCCACTTCCTCAGGAGGCTAGAAAGATTTGGCAACTCTGAACCAATTTTTTATTTAGGGAGTGTTCCTGCGGCTTGGTATGGCGACTGCAGAAAGTTGCAGACCCGGCTCAGCACATCACGGGATCCACGAGAGTCCCGGGGTCCAAAAGGAACCACGAAGACCCGTCAAAGTGGGTTGGAGATGTGTCTCTACCAAAGGGGGTGTGAGGCTCTCTGTCCCTCCTCCTGCCTGCAGGTTACCCTTGGACAAGATGAACACCTGCTTAGCCCCCCCCCCCCCGATCAGGAGGAGCCGATGCCTATCACAAGTCCTGGTTATGCGACCACTGACGCCAGGCTAAGCAACCTCTGAAGAGTGGTCACCCAACTTGTAAAGACATTGCTCAGAAGGCAGCAATGGCAAACCACCTCTGTAGAAAAATTTGCCCGAAACAATCATGGAGAAACCATGATCGCCTACATCATAACGAGTGAACAAGAGACCTGTCATTGTCCTTTCTAAGGCATTTGACTTGTCGGCCATCGGCTTACTGTTAAAACCTTGGGCTGGATAGGGGTTGGTGCTTACTTTGTGAATCTCTGATCGGATAATATATGAACCCCTGCATTCTTATTGAGAATGGCAAAGCCAAGATCAGGCCGATTCCTATCTTAGGAAGGTTTAAGCAGGTTCCCAAATTTCTTTAACGTCGCGATGGACATTGATTGTACAGGGACGGGTCCAGTCTCTTTCCCGATGCGGACAGTATGTCACGTGTCACCTTCACTTTTGCCGATGATGTGGAACTTGTGAATGAATCTCAGAGAACTGGTAGAACAGAGACAGGGGTGGAGGGCACAATGTGAGCCTTTTGGGGTGGGGTGTAGAGATTCTGCTGGCTACTCACTGTGCAGGACCTTGGCGTTACGAAGGCTGCAAAGAGCCCTCAGGACCATCACAGAGGCTGCTGAGCAGGCCTCCGGGTGACTATGGATCAAGAGTGTGATCTGTAGACCAATGCTGCTGGGACACAAGCCGGGGCCCGATCAACGCTGGCTGGGTCGCCTGGGTGAGGATATCTGATGTTTTAAAGACCTGAAACACCCGATGACCACAGGTTACAACACTAATGATGCGTCCCAGCACACCCTAGGGTGTATCCCAGCATCACGAGGACAGTCAAAATATCACAACAACCTTGAAAATGTTTGTAGCGAGTACAAATCTTGAGGTTAATCTCCAGACTACAGGATTGGAGGTGAGCTCGCAAGTAATAAGGGCGCTTTGATAAAGATCCGCTCAGCTTTGGCATCGCGTTTTGTGAGACTTAGCAGAGAGATACCCGACACATCACAGCAGCTGTGAAGGGGTCCCCCGGTCCTGCCCGCTACTTGCCCCACTCTCCGTGGCGCTGAGGCCGTGAGGCTGCCAAAGGTTTTGTGCCTGAGAGCTCGGCGTCGATTTGCCCTGCTGTGTGATGAACTGACCCTGAGGCTGTGGGCCCACTCTGGCCGTTGTGTCTGTGGACTCAATTTCGTTCTGAACACTGTTCCTTGCTTTTATTGTTTGCGTAATTTGTTTTTTTTTTTCTTTTTCTCTGCGCGTTGGGAGGTTGGTCTTTTTTTACATTGGGCTCTTTTGGGTTTTTTGTTTCGTGTAAGCAGACAAATCTCAAGGTTGTATAACATATAGCAACAGGCACAACACGCTGGAGGAACTCAGCGTTGACTGTTCTTTTCCACGGATGCTGCCAGATCTGCTGAGTTCATCCAGTGTGTTGCCTTGACCCCAGCGTCTGCAGAGTATTTTGTGTTTGTATAATATATACATAGTTTGGTAATGAATGGACTCCAATCTTTGAGTTGCCTTGCATTCCGGCACCAGACCCTGACCCCGATCTAATAAGGTCCGTGTGGTGGCTGCCCCTGGATCAGCGTCCCCAAAATCACACACAGGTGTTCACCATTGAGCAAATATGCCCTAAAATCCCGGATTAAGTTCCTCTGAGAAGGGGGAGGGGCTTTGGGGCTTTGGGGTTGTAACATTTCACTGTCATTCATTCTTTGGGGCACTCCTCTGTTTTCAGGAAAAAGAATTTCAGGGTGTCTATTGTATACATTTCTCTGACATTAAATGTACCTATCGAGCCTATTCTCTGAATTCCTCTGTCTTACTTGTGAAAATGCCATCCCCTTCTCTCAATTTCTTCATCTCCGCCGTATCTGCTTTTCATTCCAGGACGAAGGAGATGTCTTCCTTTTTTAAACAAAGGGGCTTCCCTTCCTCCACCATCAACTCTGCTCTCAAACGCATCTCTCCTATTTCATGCATATTGGCCTGCCACCCCACTCGGGATAGGGTTCCCCTTGTCCACGCCACCAGCCTCTAGGTCCAACATATAATTCTCCGTAACTTCCGCCACCTCCAACGTGATCCCACTACCAAGCACATCTTTCCCTCCCCACTCTTTCTGCAGGGATCACTCCCACGTGACTCCCTTGTCCATTCATTTCCCCCCCCCCATCCCTTCCCACCAATCTCCCTCCTGGAACTTATCCTTGTAAGCGGAACAAGTGCTACACCTGCCCTTAAGCTTCCTCCCTCACCACCATTAAGGACCCCAGACAGTCCTTCCAGGTGAGGTGACACTTCACCTGTGAGTCGGCTGGTGTGGTATACTGGGTCCAGTGCTCCCGGTGTGGCCTTTTATATATTGGTGAGACCCAACGCAGACTGGGAGACCGTTTCACTGAACACCTACGCTCGGTCCACCTGAGAAAGCAGGATCTCCCAGTGGCCACACATTTTAATTCCACGTCCCATTCCCATTCTGATATGTCTATCCTTGGCCCCCTCTACTGTCAAGATGAAGCCACACTCAGGTTGGAGGAACAACACCTTATATACCGGCTGGGTAGCCTCCAACCTGATGGTATGAACATTGATTTCTCTAACTTCTGTTAATGCCCCCCCTCTCCTTCTTACCCCAACCCTATTTATTTTTTCTCTCTCTCTTTCCCTCTCACAATCACTCTTTGCCTGTTCTCCATCTCCCTCTAGTGCTCCCCACCCCCTTTCTTTTTCCCTAGGCCTCCTGTCCCATGATCCTCTCCCTTCTCCAGCTCTGTATCCCTTTCGCCAATCACCTTTCCAGCTCTCAGCTTCATCCCTCCCCCTCCGGTCTTCTATCATTTCAGATTTCCCCTCCCCCTCCCACTTTCGTATCTCTTACTATCTCTGTTTTCTGTTAGTCCTGATGAAGGGTCTTGGCCCGAAACGTCGACTGTGCTGCGTCTGCTGCCTGGCCTGCTGCGTTCCACCAGCATTTTGTATATGTTGCCTATTGGATCTGTGATGCAGACTCAGGACTGACCTCTGCAGCCACCCGAGGACCGAACACTTTGTCACCAAACAATTGATACTAGAGCGTACAATCATCACAGTGACATCTGATTCTGCGCTTCACGCTCCCTGAAGTACAAATCAAAATAAATATAATAAAAGTTTAAATTACAAATCATAATTAGAAGATAGAAAAGGGAGAGTATGGTAGTGAAAGTCAGGTCCGGATATTTAGAAGGTACGGCCCAGATCCTGGTCAGGATCCATTCAGCAGTCTTATCACAGTTGGAAAGAAGCTGTTCCCAAATCTGGCCGTACGAATCTTCAAGCTCCTGAACCTTCTCCCGGAGGGAAGAGGGACAAAAAGTGTGTTGGCTTGGTGGGTCGTGTCCTTGATTATCCTGGCAGCACTGCTCCGACAGCGTGCGGTGTAAAGTGAGTCCAAGGATGGGAGACTGGTTTGTGTGATGTGCTGGGCTGTGTTCATGATCTATTAAATAGACAGCCCCTGAGAGCAGGGGTTCCCAACCTGGGGTTCAGGGACCCCTCGGTTAAGGGTAGGGGTCCACGGTTTTAAAAAAAGAGGTTGGGAACCCCTGCCTCAAAGGAACGTGATACTCAACTCGAATGCCCACAATACTACCACATAGCCGGTAGCCACTGTTGAAAGATACGAGAAGTCTGCTGAAGATAAAGATGAGGCAACGCCGTTTAAGACAGGTGGCGAGCTTCATCCTCAAAGGGATCTTTAAGGCGCTGTAGGCAAGAGGCTGGAAAATGACTGCGGGAATGTGGTTACAGCCACGATCACACTCAATGGTACAGCGGGCTCAAGTGGGATCTTTCTGTGCCAAGGTCACATGCTTGTACAGCAGAGGGAGGAGTCAGCAACGGGAGTTGACCAGTGAGGGTAAAAGATCATGGAGGAGGGCTTCAGCATTCGGTGAACTGATGTTATCAATGTGACTGTCAGTACCTCCAGTTGAACTCGATCTTTTTGTGTGGTTCCCCCAGCCGTCAGTCTGTGGTTTTGTATTGCCATGTGCTCCTGTCTCCGCTCCTGCTCTACTCCAGCCCCTGTATTACTGAATACTCCGTCTCTCATCTGTTTCTCATTATTACCTGTATTGCTGCCACCCTTGTCTCATTGTGCTCCACCTATCATCTGCCTCTCTGTTTATTGCTGAGTGTACTTCAGTCCTGTGTTTTCACCTACTTGTTACCAGATTGTGCCAGTGAATTTTCCCGAGCCTTTCCAGCATTCGTATCTGTACTCTGTCCGTCTGAATATCGATTGTTTGTTTCCGGATTCTGGTTTTTGGATTTCTCTGGATGTTTTGATCTCTGCCTGAACTTTGACGCTGACTTTGTTTGCACCTCGGGATTTGATACTCAGTAAATATCACAATGTGTGCTCAGTAATTGCTCTGAGATTGGGTCCCTGTTCCAGTGTCATTTAATTATTCAGTGTAATTATTTATTTAAAGATACTGCGTGGAACAGGCCCTTTGAGCTGCGCCGACCAGCAACCCATTTTTGTATTTAATCCCGACTGAACCACAGGACAATTTACAATGACTAATTAAATTAGCAACTGGTATGGGAGGAAACCAGAGTGCCCGGAGGAAACCCACGTAGTCACAGAAAGGACACAGAACGGACTCCAACTACCCGAGCTGCAACCTTACTGTGCTACCTTAACTTAGATAAGCAAGTAGATCAAAAATGGAAATTATAATCCATATAGCCCATTTCAATGAATCTACACACCTAGGGATAGACAGCTAGTGTAGCTCCCTCCACACCGTCCCACCACACACTCCCGGGGTCAGACACTGAGTGAAGCTCCCTCCACACCGTCGATCACACACTCCCAGGGTCAGACACAGAGTGAAGCTCCCTCCACACCGTCGATCACACACTCCCAGGGTCAGACACAGAGTGAAGCTCCCTCCGCACCGTCCCATCACACACTCCCGGGGTCAGACACAGAGTGAAGCTCACTCCACACGTCCCATCACACACTCCCAGGGTCAGACACAGAGTGAAGCTCCCTCCACACCATCCGATCACACACTCCCGGGGTCAGACACACAGTGAATCTCCCCCCACACCGTCCCATCACACACTCCCGGGGTCAGACACAGAGTGAAGCTCCCTCCACATCGTCCCATCACACACTCACAGGGTCAGACATAGGGTGAATCTCCCTCCACACCGTCCCATCACACACTCCCAGGGTCAGACATAGGGTGAATCTCCCTCCACACCGTCACATCACACACTCCTGGGGTCAGACACAGAGTGAAGCTCCCGCCACACCGTCCCATCACACACTCCTGGGGTCAGACACAGAGTGAATCTCCCTCCACACTGTCCCATCACACACTCCCGGGGTCAGACACAGAGTGAAGCTCCCTCCACACCATCCCATCACACACTCCCGGGGTCAGACACAGAGTGAATCTCCCTCCACACCGTCCCATCACACACTCCCGGGGTCAGACACAGAGTGAATCTCCCTCCACACCGTCCCATCACACACTTCCGGGGTCAGACACAGAGTGAATCTCCCTCCACACCGTCCCATCACACACTCCCAGGGTCAGACACAGAGTGAATCTCCCTCCACACCGTCCCATCACACACTCTTGGGGTCAGACACAGAGTGAATCTCCCTCCACACTGTCCCATCACACACTCCCGGGGTCAGACACAGAGTGAAGCTCCCTCCACACCGTCCCATCACACACTCCTGGGGTCAGACACAGAGTGAAGCTCCCTCCGCACCGTCCCTTCACACACTCCCGGGGTCAGACACAGAGTGAATCTCCCTCCACACCGTCCCATCACACACTCCTGGGGTCAGACACAGAGTGAATCTCCCTCCACACCGTCCCATCACACTCCCGGGGTCAGACAGAGAGTGAAGCTCCCTCCACACCGTCCCATCACACACTCCCGGGGTCAGACACAGAGTGAAGCTCCCTCCGCACCGTCCCTTCACACACTCCCGGGGTCAGACACAGAGTGAATCTCCCTCCACACCGTCCCATCACACACTCCTGGGGTCAGACACAGAGTGAAGCTCCCTCCACACCGTCCCAGGGTCAGACACAGAGTGAATCTCCCTCCACACCGTCCCATCACACACTCCCGGGGTCAGACACAGAGTGAAGCTCCCTCCACACCGTCCCATCACACACTCCCGGGGTCAGACACAGAGTGAAGCTCCCGCCACACCGTCCCATCACACACTCCCGGGGTCAGACACAGAGTGAATCTCCCTCCACACCGTCCCATCACACACTCCCGGGGTCAGACACAGACTGAATCTCCCTCCACACCGTCCCATCACACACTCCCAGGGTCAGACACAGAGTGAATCTCCCTCCACACCGTCCCATCACACACTCCTGGGGTCAGACACAGAGTGAATCTCCCTCCACACCGTCCCATCACACACTCCCGGGGTCAGACACAGAGTGAAGCTCCCTCCACACCGTCCCATCACACACTCCCGGGGTCAGACACAGAGTGAAGCTCCCTCCGCACCGTCCCTTCACACACTCCCGGGGTCAGACACAGAGTGAATCTCCCTCCACACCGTCCCATCACACACTCCTGGGGTCAGACACAGAGTGAAGCTCCCTCCACACCGTCCCAGGGTCAGACACAGAGTGAATCTCCCTCCACACCGTCCCATCACACACTCCCGGGGTCAGACACAGAGTGAAACTCCCTCCACACCGTCCCAGGGTCAGACACAGAGTGAATCTCCCTCCACACCGTCCCATCACACACTCCCGGGGTCAGACACAGAGTGAAACTCCCTCCACACTGTCCCTTCACACACTCCCAGGGTCAGACACAGAGTGAATCTCCCTCCGCACCGTCCCACCAAGCCTCCCCCGAGTGCCTGAGAGACCAGATCTGTATTTCCCACATCAATCAGCTGTTCTTGTGGCCTTGCCCCATCGCCACTGACCGAACACTGGCAGGCAGCGCCCAACCCTCGGGGACCCCATTCAGATCTACCGAACACTGCCTGGGAGGCCTGGACACAGTGAACGCGGAGAGGATGTTTCCATCGGTAGGACAGTGCAGGATCCGAAGGCACCACCTCAGAGTAAAGGTAACTGAGACGAGGAAAATGTTTCAACCCTCCGGCCGTGAATCTGTGGAATTTGTTGCCACTTAGACGGTGGAGGCCAAGTACTTAAGGCAGAGGTTGATGGGTTCTTGATCGGTAATGGGGTTAAGGTTCAGGGAGAGCAGGTTTAAAAAAAAGGAATTACAATATTTGAAAGCACTATTTCTGCATTCGATAGGGTATAAGTTTTATTTACGTATTGAAGTACAATGTGGAACAGTCCCTATTGGCGCTTCAACCCCTGATTTAATCCTGGCCTAATCCCCGGAGAATTTACAATGACCAATTAACCTACCAACTGGTACGTTTTGGGACTATGGGGGCCTCCGGCAGACATGGCGGAGAACGTACAAACTCCTCACAGGCCGCGGTGGGAATCGAACCCGGGGACGCTGGTATGGCGAAGTGTCGCGCTAACCGCCACGCCACCCTGCTGCCCCCCTCAACGATCCCCAGTGAAGTCAGACAGCAGAACACAGAGGGCGACCGAAACCAGTTTTCAGATCGGAGACTACCAGTCCCAACGGCTTCTGCTTCATATCGTGATGTGGAAGGAGTCCTCCAGCCACTTGTCCCGGGAGTTCTGGGTGCGGGGGACTTTCAGACTGTTGCATAGCGGCTCGTCCCCAGCCTGCTCAGCCTCGTACTCCTCCTCCTCCTCGTAGTAGCTGTTCTCGGGGGAGAAGGGGCCCTCGGGGGCCGCGGTGGCGTTGGCGTCCTGGTACAGGCCCTTGTATTCCTGGATGGCCTCGTAGAGCGACCAGAGCTTGCACAGGAGGGACATGTCCAGCTGCCTGAGGCCCACCTGCGGAGGGGAGGAGAGGATAGCATTGGTGAGTGACACGGTGCGGCCTGACGGGGGCCCAGTGGCCAGCCCGTCACTGTCACAACTGCCCTGTAACTCCTGGGGTGGGGCGAGAAGGGAGAGGGAAGGGAGGGGTGGGAGAGAGGGGTAGAGAGAGAGGAGAGGGAGAGGAAAAAAAAAACAGCCAGGGGTTCCTGCTCCCCGTCACTGACCGGTCACCCCTGGGTTAGAGAGAGGGGGAATCAGCCAGGGGTCCTGCTCCCCGTCACTGACCGGTCACCCCTGGGTTAGAGAGAGGGGGAATCAGCCAGGGGTCCAGCTCCCTGTCACTGACCGGTCACCCCTGGGTTAGAGAGAAGGGGAATCAGCCAGGGGTCCAGCTCCCTGTCACTGACCGGTCACCCCTGGGTTAGAGAGAGGGGGAATCAGCCAGGGGTCCCACTCCCCGTCACTGACCGGTCACCCCTGGGTTAGAGAGAGGGGGAATTAGCCAGGGGTCCAGCTCCCCATCACTGACCGGTCACCCCTGGGTTAGAGAGGGGGGGAATCGGCCAGGGGTCCAGCTCCCTGTCACTGACCGGTCACCCCTGGGTTAGGGAGAAGGGGAATCAGTCAGGGGTCCAGCTCCCCGTCACTGACCGGTCACCCCTGGGTTAGAGAGAGGGGGAATCAGCCGCGGTTCCTGCTCCCCGTCACTGACCGGTCACCCCTGGGTTAGAGAGAGGGGGAATCAGCCACGGTTCCTGCTCCCCTTTACAGTCATCCCACCTCTCCCGGAAGTTCCAGGAGTCTCCCGCATATTGATAGTGGCTCCCTGACGCCCGCAAATTACATACAATATCCAAGAAATCGATGAGAGAGAGGGAAATGGGGAGACGGGGAAGGGGAGAGAATCCTCATTGGTCTCTCTCTCTCTCTCTCTCTCTCTCTCTCTCTCTCCCTCTCTCTCCCTCTCTCTCCCTCTCTCCCTCTCTCCCTCTCTCCCTCTCTCCCTCTCTCCCTCTCTCCCTCTCCCTCTCTCCCTCTCTCCCTCTCTCTTTCTCTCTCTTCGGTTTAGTGTCCGGCAGCGCCATGGCAGAGTGTTCCAATAAGATATAAAACGTCCTTCACCCCGGACTACACTAAAGTGCACCCCTGCCTAATCGGGGTGAAAAATATCGACAGTGTTGCTCGCTGCGCTGTTTGCAACAGAGTCTTTTCTATTGCCCATGGAGGGTTAAAATGTAAAAGACGTGTTGAGGTGGGTTTAACAGGTGTCAGTCGTTCATTAGCATAGCTAACGTGATGTAAACTAGCTGGCCGGCTGCTAAGGAGCTGCTCGATTGACGTCCTAATAGCGTTGAGACTGCCAACAAAATATTCAAGAAGAAATTTTTATAGATGAGTATATGTGTAGTTTCAATATGTGATCAAATAAATTGTGTTCTTTCATAATCAAATGTCCCGTCAAATACACCCTTGGAGGTCGACGGAGGGGGGATATGGGGTTGCGGGGGCGGGGGTGCTACCTCCCTGAAATGAGTTTTTGCAGGATGGGAAGTCTGCCAAGTGGCGGTAATGCACCATTAAGCTGGGTGCCAACCGCCGTAAGACAAGACGGAGAGAGAGAAAGGGGGGAGGATGTCTGCATCACTGCCCCATGATCACTGGGTTGGGGAGGAGGGAGGTGAATCCGCCAGGGTCCCTTGAGGCAGATGGTGAAATGGGACAGAAACAATGAAGCAAGCAGCTGCCCGGAGAGGGTAACCGTGTCGTCATCATCGGGACCTCCCGAGTCCCGCTCACACTCCCGCCGGGGGCTTCTGTGCAGGAGCTGGGAGAGGGGCAGGGCAAACTCACAGGGGTCGGTGGTGGATGGGACACATTTCCTTCACCCCCCCCTCCCCCGCGGGTGAGAGAGAGAGATCCCCCAGTGACTGTGTGTGTGTGCGAGAGAGATATCATCCCTCATACACTGGGTGTGTGAGAGGGAATAAATCCCTTAGGCTGTGCGTGTATGAGGGAGAGGCGAGGAGATCGTCCCTCGGTGAGGGTATGTGGGTGAGGACACGGCCGGGGATCGAACTCACCATCTCCTTGCGCAGGGACGCGAGCGCGGCGTCCAGGTTGGCGGGTCTGCTCCGGCGGAGGTGGCCCGCGGCCGGCCGAGGACGGCTCAGCTCCTCCTGGATCATGGTCTTCTTGGTGTAGAGCCGCTCCATTTCCCTCCAGGAGCCGCCGGCCGAGTTCAGGATCCCGCTCAGCCCCTTGGGCAGAGGGGGGAGCCCCTCGATGCCGGCCGCAGCCTCGGCCTGCGCTGTCGCCATTGTCCCCGGAGGGGGTAAGGCAGCGCTTGACAAGTTCCCTAACCGTCCCGGGAGCCTCGCTGCTTCCGAGCTAATCCAGTTTCCATCCGGTTTATCGACGCCCCCTTCTCCCAAGTTAGCCCATCGCGGGCTCCCGGACACAGTTTGCAACCTTCTCCCCTCTTTCCTGTGCGCTCGGTCTCCCCGCCCCAGCTTTCCCCTCCCGAACTATGAGGTTCCAGCCCTCCCGTATGAAAGCGCTCCCAGTCCCTTTGTTCATTAAACGCCACGCCCAAAGTTCAGCAGCCGAGTCCGAGGCTTTAAAAACTTGTATTTTGTTTTTCAAACACTTCCCTCGCATGGCTTGTTGTTGCAGTAAACGCCCAGGACTGACGAGGGCCGCCTCGCTTTATTTTTAGAATGTAAAAAATCTCATTTTCTTTTTACAAACAGGAGGAGATCTGCTGATGCTGTAAGTCCAAAGCCGGGCGCACGAAATCGAGGGGAGCGCAGCGCCCGCGAAGATGAATAAATAGCCGAGACCCTTCATTTTCTCTCACCCTCAAGCGTTTTAATTTTACTTTGAGGGGACTCTGTGGAAATAGCTTTCTCCAGTTAATAGCCGGTGGACATCCTCTGCCCGAAGCGTCGACTGTACTTTTTTTTCCACAGATGCTGAGTGAGTTCTTCCTCGCATCATTTTGTGTGGAGTTCCTTGGCGGACGGGAAACGCGATATTGAGCACAGCAGGACATCAGCACCATCTCTACCTGCTCGGGAGGTTCTTCATGACATCTAAACCTGTGACAAACTTATATAAATGCGTAGTGGAGTGCATTGGCACCAATGCCTTTGTAGTGGATCCGGCCCGGTCCATCACGGGTAAAGCCCTCCAGACTACTGAGCACGTCGACATGAAACCCTGTCGTAGGAAAGCAGCGTCCATCATCAGAGATCCCCACCACCCAGGCCGTGCTCTCTTCTTCAGGTAGAAGGTACAGGAGCCTCAGGACTCGCACCACCAGGTTCAGGAACAGTTACCACCCCTCAACTATCAGGTAGAAGGTACAGGAGCCTCAGGACTCGCACCACCAGGTTCAGGAACAGTTACTACCCCTCAACCATCAGGAAGGAGGTACAGGAGCCTCAGGACTCGCACCACCAGGTTCAGGAACAGTTACCACCCCTCAACCATATCAGGCTCCTGAACAAAAGGGACAGCTACACTCATCTATTGAGATGTCCCCACAACCAATGATCTCACTTTAAGGACTCTTTATCTCACATTCTGGTTATTTATTGCTATTTATTTATATTTGCATTTGCACAGTTTGCTGTCTTCTGCACCCTGGTTGATCTTTCACTGATCCTGTTTACAGTTACTGTTCTGTAGATCTGCTGAGGATGCCCACAGGAAAATGAACGTCGGGGTTGCATGTGGTGACATACATGCACATGAATAATAAAATTTACTTTGAACGTCGATTGTAGAGGTTTTACGGTTGCCCCACCTTCCCTTAATAGGATTTTCCCGTGGGGGGGGCAGTCACGGTGCAGGTAGATGG
The DNA here is from genome assembly GCF_030144855.1 of Hypanus sabinus. NCBI lineage: Eukaryota > Metazoa > Chordata > Chondrichthyes > Myliobatiformes > Dasyatidae > Hypanus > Hypanus sabinus. Next base: position 26,282,705 of record NC_082736.1, on the reverse strand, counting down.
GAGTGGGGAGTGTAAATGGTTCAGCACAGATTAGATGGGCCAAAGGGCCTGTTTCTGTGCTGTACCTTTTCTCTGACTCTACAGCGCCCCCATCTGGAAACACTGCAGCCCAGTCTCAGTCTCACCCCACACACTGAGAGGTATTTGCATTATATTCTTGTCAAAATCTCCCCCTCCCCTCCCCGTTTGATCACTGTTCACCCCCTTCCTCCCAGGACTTGAGAACATTGTTCTGTGGTTAATAAAACCATCAGGGTCCCTGAACTGAACCCGCTTCACTCACCTCAGCACTGCCCACTCACTTTCAAGGACTCAACTCATATTCTCAGTATTATTTACTTTTTGTATTTGTAGTTTGTCTTTCACACGTCAGTCAGCCCTTGTGGGTAGTTTTTCATTGTTTCTATTGTATTTCCTTGTTCTACCGTGAATGCCTGCAAGAACAGGATTCATAGGCACAAAATAAAGTGGCCCCTTTCATGTATTTGTGGTCTTCTGCTGCTTCGTGGTTCAATGTGTTCTACGTTCAGAGATGCCTCTCTGCACACCACCGTTGTGACGTGTGGTTATTTGAGTTACTGTCGCCTTCCTGTCAGCTTGAACCAGTCTGGCTGTTCTCTCTGATCTCTCCCATTAACGGGGCATTTTCACCCACAGAACTGCCACTCACTGGGTGTTTTTTCGTTTCTCTCACTGTTCTCTGTAAACTCCAGAGACGGCTGTGCGTGAAAGCCCCAGGAGATCAGCAGTTTCTGAGATACTCAAACCACCCCGTCTGGCACCAACAATCAAAGTCACTTAGATCACATTTCTTCCCCCATTCTGATGTCTGGTCTAAATAAGTGAACCTCTCGACCATGTCTGTGCTGCCACACGATTGGCCGATTAGCTATTTTAATATTAGACTCCGTGGGCACCATGATAGCACAGCAGTTAGCATGACGCTGGGGTGACACCTGGGAGTGTCCATATGTCCTCCCCGTGGAATGTGGCTTGCCCCGGGCATTCCAGTTTCTTCTCACAGTCTAAAGACATACTGGGTAGTTGAACTGCTTGTTGTAAATTGTCCCATGATTAGGTTAGGGTTAAATTGGGGTTGCTGGTGTGATGTAACTTGAAAGGTCAACTCCGCGCTGTATCACTAAATAAATCTGCATCAGCGCACAGGGGTACCTAATAAAGTGGCCACTTTATACATACTCAGACAATAAATTCTGAACTTTAAATCCAAACTTTTTATTAACTTAAATTAAATTTCAAAAACCAGGATTGCTCTTTACATTCATTCTCGGCAGGCGGCTGTCCTCCAACGAGTGGGAACACTTAATCCCAGAGGCCGATGTCCGTATAACACTGACGCTACCCAAAGCTCGCAATCGGCTTCGAACTTGGTCAAGACCGCATTGTGCCTCAGCTTAACTCTGGCCTGATTTTTTTTTTTTGCAGAGTAATTACTTCCCCCGACAAAAGAGAATATGATTTAAGGTTCTCCCTGCACCGTCCCGTCACAGGTGGCTGGCAGCCTGCATTCCCTCACAGAGAGGAGCTTCACCCGGAGGTACGAGGTCAAAGACTGACGTGTACTGCACCTTCCTCCCGTCCCTATCATAAACCCACACAGCCGTGCTCAACCCTCCTTCTGAAACGTCAGAGCGTCGGCACAACGGCAGAGCAGCGCACACAAATCGCTGGAGGATCTCAGCGGGTCAGGCAAAGGACGGGAGTAAAGCAGACTGACGCCCTTCATCCGTACAACAGCAGAGCTCTCCATTAGAATCCCCCGATCCAAAATCTCCACTATCAGCTTGTTCCGTGGCTGGCCCGGAGTCGAACCTAAATTCGTCAGATCAACGCGGCTTTTAACCGGGCTTCCAGCATTGGTTACATGATGTCTGGGTGGGTGGGGAGGGGGGGCACCTTCGCTCCAGGGGCAAGACACGCAAGGTGGGGAGGCCCGTGAAGTGGAACTTCCTCCTCAGACGGTCACCTTCCAGCGGCCGGTGGGCTCGGCACTGCTCCCTGGAGCCCAGACGTGGAATTACAACGACCGCTTCCACGGCGGCGGGGTTCAGGGAGGGGCTGGGGCATCAAACAGCAGCAACTCGACGCATCCAGGCAATTGCGTGCTGCAGGAGCGAGGGTTTGTCCAAGGGAGGGGGTGTGGTCAGCCACATGTCAAGCCCCCTGGAAGATTGGGATGCACCGACCGTTTCAAACAATCAGCAGGGTGTGGCAACACTGGGGGCAGGAGAGGGAGAGGGCCTGTGGAGGCAGGGTCAGGGGGAGATAGGCTGGCGCTGGGGAGGAGGGCTAGGGGACAGGGACGCTCCTCACCGCCGTGCCTACGCCAGCCGCTTCAGGCTGTGCAGGGAGTCGGCACAGCTCCGGATCAGGCCGCAGAGCTGCGCGCTGTACTCGACGGACGCGGCCCGCTCCAGCTCGGCGCAGGCCCAAGCCATCTTCCGCAGCACTGCCCGCTCGGCCTCGGCAGGGGTGCCGGCCTCCGGGACCGCGGGAGGGGGGGCGGAGGCGTCTGGCGCCACGGGACGAGGGACAAGGAAGGGAGCCACCGGCTCGGGCAGCTCCGGAGACGGTGCCCCCACCTGCCGGTCTGGAGTGGGACGGCTCCCGTATGGCTGCTCGGGCTGGCCGTTGTAGAGACGTTGTCGCTCCCTCACTTGCGTCAGAGCCGCCTGCGGGTTCAAGGCTGTGGGATGAAGAATGCATTAGACTTGCATTTCTACAGAGCACCATCACCGCCCCATGGACCAGGCAGATCGTCTGGGTCTCTCTTCCTCATTTACCGGGGACGTCACAGACGGAGGGGTCCACAGTATTTCTGAGGACTCCTAACACTATCCCACTATCTCTTTGACCCTCAACCATCAGGAAGGAAGTACCGGATCCTCAGGGCTAACAGCTTCTTGCTTCGGGCTGTGAGACTAACGAATATCCTGGTCTCGGAACTAGGACAGCAAGCTGTTTACTGTTTACCTGTCCTGTGCCCTACAGGCATTTAGAATTATATTTTTACAACTTATTTACGGTGATATTTTGGTTGGCGTCCTGTGTGCGATATACGTTTTGTGCTCCGGAGAAGTTGTTGTGTTGGGCTGTATATACGTACAGCAGTCAGATGGACCTGTACTTGAGAATCAAGTTCCTCCTCTTCCTTCCCACGTGGGGGGGGGCTGCAGTTTCTCTATCATGCCCCCCCAGGTGATAAACTGGTAAATCACCACAAGGCCGGGAGTGTGTGGCAACAGTACGTGGGGACATGAGCGGCTCGGGAGGGTACGTTAAATAGGGTAATATATCACTCCACCCCCTCCCATTTCACGCATCACAGGGTATTGCAGCACCAGGAGAGGCCTTTCAGCCCATCTAGCCCTTACTGACCTCGCCCCGGCTCATATCCGCCCAAACTTCCCTTGAATGTTACAACCGAACTCGCTAATTCCATTTCTGGCCGCCGGCAGCTCACTCCACATTCGCGCTGCCCTCCGAGGAGTCTCCCCCTTAATATTTCACCTTTCACCCCAAACCCACGACGTTTAGTCTCAGGGGCACGCAGGGGAGAAGCCTGCACGCACCTGTCCTATCTATACCCATCTTACATACACACGGGATCCTGCAGATGCTGAGCGACGCACACAAAACACGGGAGGAACTCAGCAGGTCAGGCGGCCACCTACGGAGGCTTGAAATGTCGACGGTTCCGTTCCTCTCCGCGGACGCTGACTCACTGAGTTTCTCCGGCATTTTTGTGCGTGTTGCTCAGAGTGACTTTTTATGCCTTGCCCTGTCCCGTTGACACGGCCCCAATCGTTATGGAGAGATGGATTGGGAATGTGATGAGAGGCCCATCATCAAGACAGCACTGGACTGGACCCCTGAAGGACAGAGGAGAGGTGGGAGACCAAAGACAACTTGGCACCGTACCACAGAGTTAGAAGTGAGGACCCTGAAGCACACCTGGGGCACAATGGAGAAGACGGCCGAGGCCAGAGGCAGACGGGGGACCTTCATTGCTGCCAGTGGCGTAACAGGGTGAATAAAACGGACTGCACCGCTGCCACTCACTCCGGCGGATTTCTGCAGATGCACCGAGGAGAGCATTTTCCAACCCTGGTATGGCTGCACAGGTTTGGGGAAAAAGTTGCGGAGGGTTGTAAAAACCCAAGGCAGCTCCATCACGGGCAGGAGCCCACGAGGGCACCTTTAAAAAGCGGTGCCTCAATAAAGGGTTTCTCCGTCAGTAAAGACCCCCCTACCATCCAGGGGAACCTTGCCATTTCTTTAGCGTTTTGTCTGAGTTTTTAACGAGGCCGAGTCGCTAGCCCGACATTACCGGCCTCGTGGTGATTTACCAGTTTACCACCTGGGGGGCACAACTGGAGGAAAGCGTGCACAGGGCCGGCTGGATCTGAACCGGGGACCTCTTGCCCCAAAGTCCAGTGCCGATGTCACTGGGCCGCCGGCCGGCTATACCACATAAATATTCTGATAATAGTCCCTTTTTTTTCCTTTTCTCCTATAGTGTGTTTTTTTTCCCCTCATTTAAAAATTTTATTCTTATTTTCTCTCCATGAATTGATAAGAGAATTAGTTGTCTTTTTTACCATATATTACATATTAGTTTAATACTATGTATGATTTTGATAATGTCTATTTCACTTTCTTGTCTATTGTTATTGATATATTTGAGATAATTCTCCTCTTGTTTGTATATATGTTCTTTTTAAATCGATAAAAAGATTAATAAAGGAAAGATAATAAACTTCAAAGTTTTCTACACCACTAGCAGATCACCCCTCGGCCTCTGATGCTCCGAGGAAACAGTTTGTCCAACTCCCCCACCCCCACCCCGCAGCTAATGAACCAACCGAGGCTCGCCAAGCTCCGACACCCTCCCCAATGCTTCACTCTCCTCCCGCGCAAACGCAGCGCCCCGCGATGCTCGAGGAGCAGCCCGAGCATAATCCGCCCGTGGTCGCGCCGAAGGAGTCTCCCCTTACCTGGGTTGTCTTTGTCCACGTCGGAGTTCAGCTCCTGGCAGGCCACACAGTAACTTTTCTGCTTCTTGTCCTGGAGAAGGACGGTCTGCGGAGGGGAACGGGCGACTCGTAAGCTCCGTCTGCCAGAGGAAAGTGGGCTCTCCCAGCCGCCACCCATTTTAATTCCTCTCCCCTTTCTGATATGTCAGTCCCACGGCCTCTTCCATCATTGGGAACACTCAGGTTGGAGGAGTAACGCCTTGTTTGGTCAGCCTCCAACCTGATGGCATGAACTTCTGGTAAAACACAACCACTCCCCCACCCCGACCTCTCCTACACCATTCCTCATTCTCACTTCCCTGTCTTACCTTATCTCCTCACCCCTTCCTTTCTTCCACGACCTTCTGTCCTCACCTATCATATTCCCCCTTCTCCAGCCCTGTATCTCTTTCACCAGTCGACTTCCCAGCTCTGTACTCCATCCTGCCCCCTCCCGGTTTCACCTGTCCCATCGTGTTTCTCTCCCCCACCTCCTTTAAATCTGCTCCTCAGCCTTTTCTCTCCAGTCCTGCTGAAGGGTCTCGGCCCGAGACGTCGACAGTTTACTCTTTTCCACAGTGTGGCGCGCGGCCAAGTGGTTAAGGTGTTGGACTGGCGATCTGAAGTTCGTGAGTTCGAGCCTCAGCCGAGGCAGCGTGTTGTATCCTTGAGCAAGGCACACTTAACCACACACTGCTCCGGTCCACCCAGCTGAAAGTGGGTACCGGCAAAATGCTGGGGGTTAATCTCGCGATAGACTGGCGTCCTATCCGGGGGGAGGTCTTGTACTCCCAGTCGCTTCGCGCCACGGAAACCGGCATCAGCACCGGCCTGATGAGCCTATAAGGCTCGGGACAGACTTTAACTAACAGACGCTGCCTGGCCTGCTGAGTTCCTCCAGCATTTTGTGTGTGTTGAACAAATTACCCATGAAGCCAACCACCAGAAGAACCACTTCAGCCCTAACGAGCCTGTTGCTGAGTCAGAGACCTCACTCCATCTTTAGCGCATTGAACGCTGCCGTACAGTACAGGCCCTTCAGCCCACAACATTGTACTGGCCCTTTCACCTACTTCAAGATCAATCTAACCCACTGCCCAGCCCTCTGGTCTTTCCCTCATCCACGTGCAGCGCGGTCAGCGTTAACATGGCCGCAGAGCCCGCGGTCACCCCTCGGGGTCCCGCTCTGCTGCTGCCCGGAAGGAGTCTCCGCGTGGGTTTCCCGCGAGTGCTTGACCCCCCCCCAACCTCATTCCAAAGCTTAGCGTGTCGAGGACACGCGGGGAGGCGTGGCAACGCCCGCGGGGGCCGCCCAGCTTAACGCTCACTGATCCGACTGAGCAGAAACGCTGTGTTTCGATACATGCGTTGTCATGAACCCGCAGGTTCCGTTTACTGTGGACTATCGCTTTAAAAGGGTGCTTCAGTGAGGCAGGACTGTGATGTTGCTCACTGACTGACTCGCTGACCTTTAAAACAAGGACACAGACAGTCAGAAGAAGAGAGAGGGAATGCAGCGAACCCGGAGAAGGGTAGCAGCTCCGGCCTGTCGAAGCTGGGGAATTTGGAACTCTGCTATACCCACTGGGTGGGTCGATTATCGATCTAGTGCACATTGAATGTCTGGCTGTCACTCTGTATAATCCATAGGAGTGGATTTAGGAACGTCCTGTGGGACCACTCCAAGTTAACCCTTGCCTGGGTAGGTTAAGTGGTAACCCCTTGCGGACAACATCCCTGTGACAGATCACTCTGGGGGGAATTCGTGTGTGGATTTGGAACGGCTCGACGGAGGATCTTCCACCACTGATATTCATTAATTACCGCCGTGGAATCTGTGGCATTCGCCGCAATTGCCTTCTCTCTGCGCTTTACCTTGGATTACAAATATCTCTCTCCCATCATTTATTCCTTGGATTACTGAACCTCCATCCTTTACCGTCTCAAGACTCTAAGCCCACGCTCAATAGTTTGGGAGTTATATTTACACACATTTATGCACTTAACACTGTGAACTGTTGTTTACCTTGGTTAAGTTGAAATATTATAAGTAGATACTAATAAAGATAGTGGTTTTAACATCAAAACAAGACTCCCAAGTGTGAACTCTGTTGCTGCTGGTTCATTTTCTAAATTGTTACAGTTCGTAACAGCGTCACAAACTAAGGTAATCTTACCCAAATCTTAAACGTACCCAAAATACTGGCGGCTACCACCACCCCTGGCAGTGCATTACAGGCTCCCACAACTCTGCAGAAATACTTACATCTGAAGCACCCCACCTCGATAATTTCTCTCAAAACCTTCACACTATCCCCCCGGTATTAGCTATTTCTGCCCTGGGATGTTTCAGAGACCCGGCATGGATGGGAGATATCTGGAGGTGCATGCTTCTTATCATCTGGTACACACCCTCTCAAGTCACCTCTCGTCCTCCTGCTCTCCAACGAGAAGCGCCCTAGCTTTGCCCCATTTCCAGCCCACTTTTCAAATCCAGATTCACAAATTAACCTGGTGGTAACAGGATCATGGAACATCCCAAGATCCGAGCAATGTCCGAGACCCCTGGCCCTCATTTTCAGAGTGAACCATCCTTTCACCCCACCCCCACTCCCGGGGGCTTCCTCCTGCCCTTCACAGGTCCCAGACCTCCCAAGTGGCGGAAGTCGGGTGAACGGAGGGGGGGCGGAACAGCAGGAAGAGTCCCTCCCTCACGGAGCCGACGACCTGGCTCTGTCCGACCTCCGATCCAGGAGCCAGTCCTCATCGAAGGCAGGGAAAGGTGAGTGACTGCAAATGGCTGGGCGTTACTACTTAAGAGGACCCGACTTGGACCCAGCTCGCAAGAGCAACTGCGAAGAAAGCTCTGCAGCGCCTCCACTTCCCGAGAAGTCTCCAGAGAATCTAAACTTTAACAAACATCTACAGATCTGTAGTGGAGACTTTATTGACTGCATGCCTTTGTGTGGAAAACCCTACAGACGGTAGGGGACTCAGCCCACTAGATCACGGGTAAAGCCCTCCCAACCACTGAGCACATCTACATGAAACGCTGTCGTAGGAAAGCAGCGTCCGTCATCAGAGACCCCCAGCACCCAGGCCGTGCTCTCTTCTCACTGCTGCCATCAGGTAGAAGGTACAGGAGCCTCAGGACTCGCACCACCAGGTTCAGGGACAGTTACCACCCCTCAACCATCAGGTAGAAGGTACAGGAGCCTCAGGACTTGCACCACCAGGTTCAGGAACAGTTACTACCCCTCAACCATCAGGAAGGAGGTACAGGAGCCTCAGGACTCGCACCACCAGGTTCAGGAACAGTTACTACCCCTCAACCATCAGGTAGAAGGTACAGGAGCCTCAGGACTCACACCACCAGGTTCAGGGACAGTTACCACCCCTCAACCATCAGGTAGAAGGTACAGGAGCCTCAGGACTCGCACCACCAGGTTCAGGAACAGTTACTACCCCTCAACCATCAGGCTCCCGAACAAACGGGGATAACTTCACACACTTGCCCATCCACTGAGATGTTCCAACAACCAGTGATCTCACTTTTTACTGTTTATTCAGGGTGAGGGTCACTCACTGTAACTGTACAGAGTCACTGTTCATTCAGGGTGAGGGTCATTCACTGTGTAACTGTACAGAGTCACTGTTTATTCAGGGTGAGGGTCACTCACTGTAACTGTACAGAGTCACTGTTTATTCAGGGTGAGGGTCACTCACTGTAACTGTACAGAGTCACTGTTTATTCAGTGTGAGGGTCACTGTGTAACTGTACAGAGTCACTGGTTATTCAGGGTGAGGGTCACTCACTGTGTAACTGTACAGGGTCACTGTTTATTCAGGGTGAGGGTCACTCACTGTGTAACTGTACAGAGTCTGTTTATTCAGGGTGAGGGTCACTCTATGTAACTGTACAGAGTCACTGTTTATTCAGGGTGAGGGTCACTCACTGTGTAACTGTACAGAGTCACTGTTTATTCAGGGTGAGGTTCACTCACTGTGTAACTGTACAGAGTCACTGTTTATTCAGGGTGAGGGTCACTCACTGTATAACTGTACAGAGTCACTGTTTATTCAGGGTGAGGGTCACTCACTGGCTAACTCTACAGAGTTACTGTTTATTCAGGGTGAGGGTCACTGTGTAACTGTACAGAGTCACTGTTTATTCAGGGTGAGGGTCACTCACTGTAACTGTACAGGGTCACTGTTTATTCAGGGTGAGGGTCACTGTGTAACTGTACAGAGTTACTGTTCATTCAGGGTGAGGGTCACTCACTGTAACTGTACAGGGTCACTGTTTATTCAGGGTGAGGGTCACTGTGTAACTGTACAGAGTTACTGTTCATTCAGGGTGAGGGTCACTCACTGTGTAACTGTACAGAGTCATTGTTTATTCAGGGTGAGGGTCACTCACTGTAACTGCACAGAGTCACTGTTTATTCAGAGTGAGGGTCAGTCACTGTGTAACTGTACAGAGTCACTGTTTATTCAGGGTGAGGGTCAGTCACTGTGTAACTGTACAGAGTCACTGTTTATTCAGGGTGAGGGTCACTCACTGTGTAACTGTACAGTCACTGTTTATTCAGGGTGAGGGTCACTCTCTGTAACTGTACAGAGTCACTGTTTATTCAGGGTGAGGGTCACTCACTGTGTAACTGTACAGGGTCACTGTTTATTCAGGGCGAGGGTCACTCACTGTGTAACTGTACAGAGTCACTGTTTATTCAGGGTGAGGGTCACTCGCTGTGTAACTGTACAGAGTCACTGTTTATTCAGGGTGAGGGTCACTCACTGTGTAACTGTACAGAGTCACTGTTTATTCATGGTGAGGTTCACTCACTGTGTAACTGTACAGAGTCACTGTTTATTCAGGGTGAGGGTCACTCACTGTATAACTGTACAGTCACTGTTTATTCAGGGTGAGGGTCACTCACTGTATAACTGTACAGAGTCACTGTTTATTCAGGGTGAGGGTCACTCACTGTGTAACTTTACAGAGTCACTGTTTATTCAGGGTGAGGGTCAGTCTCTGTGTAACTGTACAGAGTCACTGTTTATTCAGGGTGAGGGTCACTCACTGTGTGACTGTACAGGGTCACTGTTTATTCAGCGGGTTTAGCACTCTCGGCGATGTGTTCAGTCAGCAGTTCTACAGTACTCACCCCACACTCCGCACAGCAGTCTGCCAGCATCCGGTAGCCCTTGAGCAGGTAGTCCCCCATCAGCTTGCTGATCTTGTCCTGACGCTCCCGCCGAGCCTCGATCACCTTCATCTCCGCCGCCGTGGGGGCCGTCCAGGCGAACTCCTCGTCATCTGCGGGGACACAGCCAGAAAGCCCTTCCTTCACTGGTCAGTCACACCCAGGGGAACAACACACAACCCAGGGGGCTGTCACTACTGAACACTCCTGTCCCACAGGGTTCTCCCGCCTGAACACCCTAACTCCCTGCTCCTACTGGGGGGGGGGTTATTCACCCCACTGTCTCATCACTCTCACTTCACCCCTTGAATATGGGATCCTGCGGGCATCCTCAGCGAATCTATAGAACAGGATCAATGAAAGAGCAGCCAGAGTACAGAAGACAACAAACTGTGCAAATGTAAATATAAATAAATAGCAATAAATAACGAGAACATGGGGTAAGTGAGATTACTGGTTGTGAGAACATCTCAATGATGGGTAGTGAGTGTGGTTATCCCCTTTTGTTCAGGAGCCTGATGGTTGAGGGGTGGTAACTGTTCCTGGACCTGAGGCAGCGAGAAGGGAGCATGGCCTGGGTGGTGGGGATCTCTGATGATGGACGCTGCTTCCCCAGCTCTTGCTCCGCTGAATCTCTGAAGGCAAGTCTGTCCCCATCGTTCTCTTTCCGCGCCCCCTTCACATACCCCCATACCCCCTCTCCCCCCCCCCCCCACCCCCGGAGACACCGGGTATCCCAAAGACCTCCAGACTCTACCTCCACTCATGGCCATTCTGCCTCCAGGTTTCCCCGCGCCGGAAATGACCTCACCGTCACGCGGACCGGTGGGGGCGGAACTGAGCGGAGGAAGAAGCGGGGCTGCCCGGCCTCGCGTTTCCATGGCGACGCTGCGGCCTAGTGGTCGGGGTTAAGCGTTTCTGTCCGAGGTCTGGGCAGCGGCGGGTAAGGGTGGCGTCTCCGCTCGTGGGTCCTTCTTACCGGGGCCGTCGTTACACGCCCCCCCCACCCACAATCTATCAATAGCAGGGTGGCTGCTCGGCGTAGGGAGGTTTTCGCGTCAGCGCTCCCTCGGCGTAGCCAGGAAACTCATCCTGCAAACTGACAGGGGCTGAGGGAGCACTGTTTTGCGAGAGGGACGGTGAGGAGGGGGCGGTGAGGAGGGAGTGATCAACCCTCTCCCAGCACCAGCGACCCCGGGTCAGTTTTACCAGGGTGGTGTCCGAGCAGGTTTCCTCCGGGTGCCCCGGTCTCCCCCCACCTTCCAAAAGGTCACGTGGATGTAATTGGGCAAGTGAGAGGTCTTTGGGCCAGAAGGGCTTGTTACCAAATTGGTGTATCTTCAAATTGAAAAGTAATAGCCCAGCCTCTGCCTGTAACTCAGCCTCTCGATTCTTGGCAATGCTCTCCTTTGGTGATGAGAGGCATTGATGGTGTGGACAGCCAGGGCTGAAATGGCTAACATGTGGGGGCACAGTTTTAAGGTGCTTGGAAGTAGGTACAAGGGGGATGTCAGGGGTAAGTTTTTCACGCAGAGAGTGGTGGGTGTGTGGGATGCACTCACAGCGACGATGGTGGAATAGGGTCTTTTAAGAGACTCAGTACATGGAGCTTAGAAACATAGAGGGCTATGCACTAGGGAAATTCTAGGCAGTCTCTGGAGTAGGTTACATGGTCGGCACAACATTGTGGGCTGAAGGGCCTGTAACGTGCTTTAGATTTCTATGTATGAGAATCAGAATCAGGTTTAATAACGCCAGCAGATGTGAAATTTGTTAACCTTGCAGCAGCAGTACAATATAATGCATGGTAATGGAAAAAAACCTTTATTATGGTAAATATATATATCAAAAATAAGTAGTACAAAAAAGGAAATAAAAGCAAGTAGTGACATAGTTAGTAACAATTGATTTTCGGTAATGATGACCAGTCAGCTGATTAATAAGTATATAAAGGCCAAACGTTCAAAAGACACGCCACAAGTGAACAGCACACTGAAACGTTGCAAATGGATTGCTCAAAACTCAGCCCAGCTGCTCACCACCCGAGCTACACGTTTTCAGAGCTATTTCCAACCTGGTGCGGTGGGTTTATTGTCCATTCAGAAGTCTGACGGCAGAGGGGAAGAAGCTGTCCCTGAATCGTTGAGTGTGTGCCTTCAGGCTCCTGTACATCCTCCTTGATGGTAACAATGAGAAGAGGGCATGTCCTGGGAGATGGGGGTCCCTAATGATGGACCTTTTGAGGCATCATTCTTTGAAGATGATCTGGATGCTACAGAGGCTGGAGCCCATGATGGAGCTGACTGAGTTTACAACTCTCTGCAGCTTATTTCGATCCTGTGCAGTAGCCACCCTGCCCCTTGACACCAGAAGGTGATGCAGCCAGTGAGAATGCTGTCCACAGTACACCTGTAGCAATTTGTGAGTGTCTTTGGTGACATGTCAAATCTCCCCGTGAAATATAGCCTCTGTCATCAAACTCAAAAGAATATCTGCAGATGCTGCAAATCCAAGGCACATAAAATGCTGGAGGAACTTAGTGGGCCAGGCAGTCTCTATGGAAAAGAGTGTAGTCGATGTTTCGGGCTGAGATCCTTTGGCAGGACTGGAGAGAAAAAGACGAGTAGATTTAAAAGGTGAGGGGGGGAGGGAGAGAGAGAAACAAAAGCTGATAGGTGAAACTGGAAAAGTGGGGGGCGGGGATGATAAGCTGGGAAATTGATTGATGAAAGAGATACAGGGCTGGAGAAGCCTCTGTCATGCCTTATTTGTTACTGCATCGATATGTTGGGTCCAAGTTAGATCCTCGGAGATGTTGACACTCAGGAACTTGAAACTGCTCACTCTCTCCACTTCTGATCCCTCTATGAGGACTGGTAGCTGTTCCCTCATCTTACCCTTTCTGAAGTCGCAGTCATTAACAGCTTATTGAAACCTTACCTGTAACAGGGTGACTAAACTTTACATAATGCGCCGGCTTGTACAACTGCAACATCGCGTCCCACCCAGCTCCTATACTCAGTGCCCTGACTAACAAAGGCCAGTGTGTTAAGAAGAAATTATCCCCCTGAAGGTGGTTAATCATTGGAATCCTCTGAGTGAGAGGGTTTGTATGATTGGTCCCTGAGGGGGTCAAAAGTTACAGGCAAAGGCAAGAGAATGGGGTTGAGGGGGGGGTTAATGAATCTGCTGGGATAGAATGGCAGACAGACTCGATGGGCCAAATGGCCCAATTCTGCTCCTGTGTTTTACGGTCTTATGGTCTGTTTTCAAAGCAGAAACAAACAGACTTTTGAACGTGCAAGAAAATGGTGCAGAGTAGACTCTTATCTTATTGACGGGCAGGGTAGGTCCAAAGCGGCCAAGTGGCCTACCGCTGATTCACAATGTCTTTTCACTTCTAGTCGTTCTAGGCAGGATGCTCCCCCAGTATTGCATCTCTCTGGCCAGCGTGCAGAAGGCTCAGGCCGCCATCAGTGGCCTAGTCCACCGAACCCCTATCCTCACCAACTCCACCCTGGACCGTTGGGCAGAGCGGCAGGTCTTCCTTAAGTGCGAACTTTTCCAGAAAACGGGATCCTTCAAGGTAGGACACCTCTGTGATTCTTTGAAGGCAAATGGAGGATTTCTCTTGCACTTTGGCTGTGTGTCAATCTTTATGTATAGTGAATTAGGTCAATATTCGGTGAGACGGTGGCATGCTTGGTCGCAACTGCCACTCTGGGTCCAACCAAAGGAATCCCTGCTGGGTTGGGGGGCTGCCCCTTCCCGTCGATGCTGCTCTCCAGTGTTCGCTCGCTGGCAGATAAGCTGGATTGTGTTTGCCTGTGGCTGCACCAGTAACCTGCTGGGGACTTGTCATTGCTGACAATATCCGTGCATCTTCAATCTACAGATCAAGACACTCAGGCACTTGGGCTATATTATATATTTTTGTGGGTCTGTATGTTTACTGCTATCTTCCATGTGCGATGCGTACCGTGTGCTGTGTATGACTGTTGATATTGTGTTCTGAAACTTGGCCCCAGAGTATCACTGTTATATTTGGCTGTATTCGTGTACGGTTAAATAACAATTAAATTGAACTAACTCGAACCTGATTTGGATAATAGAATTGATGGCTTTGTGGCCAAATTTGCGGAGATAGATGGAGGGGCAGTCGGAGCTAGGGAAGCTGAGGCCTTGGGCAGATTAGTGGAATTGGTAAAAAACGTGGCAGGTGGAATGCACTGTATGGTCCTGCACTTCAGTACAAGGATAAAGGCACAGAATATTTTCCAAGCAGGGAGCAAATTCAGAAATCCAAAATGCAAAGGGATGATAGGAGTCCTTATGCCGGATTCCCTAACAGTTGAGTCAGTGGTGAGGAAGGCAAATGCAATGCTGGCGTTCATTTCCAGAGGGCTAGAATATAAAAGCAAGGATGTTATGCTGAGGCTTCATAAGGCATTGGAAAGTCTACACTTGCAGTCTAATCTAAGAAAGGATGGGCTGGCAGTTTAGAAGGTGGAGAAAAGGATTGCGAGAATGATCCCAGGAGTTAATGGGTTAATGTACAAGGAGCGTTTGGTGCCCCTGGACCTGTACTCGCTGGTTGATGGGGGGGGGGGGGGGATCTCACTAGACTCATCAAATATTGAAAGGCCAAGACAGAGTGGATGCGGAGTGAATGTTTCTGATAGTGGGGGAATCTAGGACCAAAGGGCACAGGGTCAGAGTAGAAGGGCGTCCCTTTCAAGCAGATAAGGCGGAATTTCTTTAGCCAGAGAGTAAAGAGTCTGTGGAGGCTGTCATTGGGTAAATTTAAAGTGGGGGTGATAGGTTCTTAATTGGTGAGGTTACGGGGGAAAGCAGGAGTGTTGGAGAAGCTGAGCAGACTCGATGGGCTGAATGGCCTAATTCTGCTCCTGTGTCTTACTCGGGAAAAGATTTTGGTTTTAAACAAAGCAGAGAGCCTGGTGAAGGGGAACTCTTGAGCTCAGGGGCCCAGACAGCTGAGGAGTGCCGGGATCTCTGGAACTTTAGGGCTAGGGAAGGCCATGGGGACTGGTCCGGGAGGGATTGGAAAATGAGGACTAGCGCTTTGGTTTTGCGTCCAGCCGCGAGCTGATCGGGTTGTGTCATTGCAGATCCGAGGAGCCCTGAATGCGGTGTCCGGCCTCGCTGAGGGGGGGCAGGAAGGCCTCCAAGCCCGAGCGGCGGTGACCCACAGCAGTGGCAACCATGGACAAGCGCTGGCCCTCGCTGCTCGAATGAAAGGTGTGGAGGCTAACCTTTCCCGCACCGCGGTGTTGTACAGTGTGAGAAGTCGGCCCCATTGTATACAGTGGCACCAGTACTGGAGCTCAGTGCACTGAGTCATAGAGATCCGGGTAATGGGATGACAGAAGGAACGCCCCTCATCCCTTTAACTGCCTGCTCTGGCCCTGTTCCATTGTCCCATAAGCTGTGACTGGATGTCACTGCACATTCCTTCATAGAACGTAGAAACCTACAGCTCATTACAGGCCCTTCAGCCCACAATGTTGTACCAACCACGTAACCTACTCTAGAAGCTGCCTACGGCATAGCCCTCTCTTTTTCTAAGCTCCATGTACCTATCTAAGAGTCTATTAAAAGACCCTACTGTATCCGTCTCTACCACCGTCGCTGGCAGTGCATTCCTCGCACCCACCACTCTCTGGGAAAATTTACCTCCGAGTACCTACATCCCCCTTGTACCTACTTCCAAGCACCTTAAAACTCTGCCCCCTCGTGTTAGCTATTTCAACCCTGGGAAAAGCCTCTGGCTATCCAGATGATCAATGCCTCTCATCATCTTATACACCTCTATCAGATAATCTCTCATCCTCCTTCGCTCCTAGGAGAAAAGGCCAAAAGTTCACTCAACCTATTCTCATAAGGCACGCTCTCCAATCCAGTCTCCTCGGCACTCTCTATAGTTCCCACATCCTTCCTGTAGAAAGGTGACCAGAACTGAGCACAGTACTCCAAGTGGGGTCTGACCAAGATCTTGTATAGCTATAACGTTACCTCTCGGCTCTTGAACTCAATCACACGGTTGATGAAGGCCAACGCACCATATACCTTCTTAACAACACTGTCAACCTGCACAGCAGCTTTGAGTGTCCTATGGTCACGGACCCTAAGATTTTGCTGATTCTCCACACTGGTAATGGTAAGAGTCTTACCATTAATATTATATTCTGTCTTCAAATTAGACCTACCAAAATGAACTCCTTCAAACTCAATGTGTTTGCCTATCTGAGATGTGGCTCATTCACTGTCCTACTGTACAGGGTCACTTCATTAGCCAGAGTAGAGGCCTTTGTTCACTGTAGGCACACAGGCACTTTTCATCCAGAACAAACATCATTTGCTGTAATGATATAGGCATTGCCCTGTTGAAGGAGAGAAGGAGGGGATTGGGAGAGGGAGGGAAATATTACGGGAACAGGAGGGAGAGGGTTAGAGGAGAGAGGGAGGGGTTTAGGTGATGGGAGAGGAGGGCTTTGGGGAGAGGATGGAGAGGGGCTTTGAGGGAGGGAGGAGTTGGGGAAGGAGGGAGGGAAAGAGGTTTAAGGAAGGCATTCAGGGGGTTAAGGAAGGAAGTTTAGGGAGGATTAGTGAAGGGGTTAGGGGAAGGGAGGGAGGGGGACTGGGGTGGGGGTTTATAGGCTAGGAGGGAGGTGGATTGGAGAAAGGAAGGGGGTTAGAGGAGGGCAGGAAGGGGTTTAGAAGAGGGAGCAGGGATGAGGGGTTAGAGGAACGGGTTTGGGGAGGGAAGGGAATTGAGGAAGGAAGGGGTTAGGTGAAAGGAGGAAAGGGGGATTTAGAGGAGGGGAGGAAGGGAATTGGGGGGTTAGAGGAAGGGGAGAAGTGGATTGGAGAAGCGGGGGTTAGAGAAAGAGGTTGGGGGATTGGCAAAGGAGTGGGTTAGAGGAAGGGGAAGGAGGGGTTATAGGAAGAGGAGGGAGGGGTTAGGGAAGGGAGTGCTGTGAAGGGGAGGGTTTGCGAAGGAGATACTGAGGGAGGAGGAGGAGGGAGGATGGGGTCCCTGCCTTGCAGAAGGAGGGCCAGGTAATTCATCTAATGACCTCAATCTCCTTCCTCACTGCGTTTCCAACCATTCACAACGACACCTTCGAACCCCCTCAGGAATTCCCTCGTACGTGGTTGTACCTCGAACAGCCCCAGCCTGCAAGAAGGCCGCCATGCTGGAGTACGGCGCACACCTCCTGGAGTGTGAACCGACTGACGAGGTGAGGCGGTGCCCGCTATAGGACTGGGAAAGGGCCAGACCGAGGGTAAGAGGAGGAGAGGTGGAGGGGCAGGAGAACAGGAGAGGGAGGACTGTGCCGAGGGGAAGGAGTAAGGGAGGTAGGAGATTGGATGGAGGGAACAGAATCTACAAAGAGAGGTCAACCATTCTAGTTAGCCCCCCCTCCCTCTCTATCTGTTACCTCAGTCACTGCACTGTAAACACTGCAAACCATCTTTTTTAATGTTATTTACTTTGTAAATCCATGCTGCTATTCAGTGGGTCAGGCAGCATCTATGGAAAGGAATACAGAGTCAATGTTTTGGGATGAAAACTTTGGCCCAAAGCATTGTCTCTTTATTCGTTTCCATCGATGCTGCCTGACCTGAGTTCCTCCAGCACTCTGTGTGTGTTACTTCGGATTCCCAGCGTCTGCAAATTCTGTTGTGCTGATGACATACTAGTATTTATATATTTACGCACATTTAATTCCCTATCCATGGAAGAAGGGAACGAGGAGAAAGGAAACTGCCTTGTGGCCGTACCCACCCATGGGAAAGGCTTCGGGGGTAAACCCCGAGGAAGGAATCTGGAGCCGGGGTCCTGAAGTAAGTTTGATGTTGTTTACAACTTCACTCTGGCAGCCTCTGCGACGACACTGGTGCCAAGCTGTATCGGCGCTTGCCCTTCCCTTGGACTGCATCGGTGACGTAGAGACGGAACCCACTGTGTGGGCAACAGCTGGTCTGCAAACCTTCCCACCCAGGCCTACCTCCCGGGGAGGACACAGTCCTCTAGAAGCGCAGACCCACGATCCCCTGGGATTGATGACTGCTTACTCACTACTCACTTCTAACTTATCTTTGTAGAATTCTTTATTCTCTATATATGTTGCACCGACACACCACAGCAAATCCCTAATACATGTAACTGTATATGGTGAATAATGTTAATCCTTGACAATGAAGGATAAGGCAGAGAAAGGGAGCAAGGAGAAGAGACAGAGGTAGAAAATGTTGGATCTTATCCCAATCATCCATGTTTAAGAGACTTTCCCCAGGTTTAAACCCACCCCCCTTCATTGCCAACCAGGTAAATCACTTCTCTCTTGCTCAGGCCCACTCAGCGGTTTCTCAACTGGCACGTCAACTATTTCACTTTTCCCACTTGCTCCCGGAAGTTTTTTTTGGCACCTAAGTCACCTCGCCTTTCAGGGAAAGCACATGATCTCTTCTCATTATTACCATCCAGAAAGAGGTGCCAGAGTCTGAAGACACACTCTCAACTTTTTAACAACTTCTTCCCCTCCGCCATCAGATTTCTGAAGGGTCCATGAACACTATTTTTGCTCTCTTTTCCCATTAAATAATCTGATTAGGGATCGTCAGCGTGGCTTTGTCAAGGGCAGGCCATGCCTTTTGAGCCTGATTGAATTCTTTGAGGATGTAAGAAAACATATTGATGAAGGTAGAGCAGTAGATGTAGTGTATATGGATTTCCCATAAGGTTCCCCATGCAAAGCTCCTTCAGAAAGTGTGGCATGGGATCCAAAGAGACCTTGCTTTATGGATCCAGAATTGGTTTGCCCACAGAGGGCAAAGGGTGGTTGTAGGCAGTTTGTATTCTGCATGGGGGTATGTGACCAGTGGTGTTCTGCAGGGTTCTGGGACCCTTCCTCTTCGTGATTTTTATAAATGAGCTGGATGAGGGTGGGTTAGTAAGTTTGCTAAGGTTGGGAGTGGATAGTCTGGAGGGTTGACGGAGGTGACAGTGGGACATCAATAGAATTCAGAACTGGCCTGAGAAGTGGCAGATGGAGTTCAACCCAGATAAGTGTGAAGTGGTTCATTTTGGTAGGTCAAATTTGAAGGCAGAGTATAATGTTAGACTCTTGGCAGTGTGAAGGATCTGAGAGATCTTGGGGTCTGTGTCCATAGGACACTCAAAGCGGCTGCGCAGGTTGTTAAGAAGGCGTACAGTGATTTGACATTCATCAACCATGTGATTGAGTTCAAGAGCCGAGAGGTAATGTTACAGACCCCACTTGGAGTACTGTGCTCAGTTCTAGTCACCTCATTGCAGGAAGGATGTGGATACTATAGAAAGGGTGCAGAGGAGATTTACAAGGATGTTGCCTAGATTGGAGAGCATGCCTTATAGGTTGAGTGAACTTGGCCTTTTCTCCTTGGAGTGACGGGTGACCTGATAGAGGTGGAGAAGATGATGAGGGGGCATTGATCATGTGGATAGCCAGAGGCTTTTTCCCAGGCCTAAAATGGCTAACACAAGGGGGCATAGTTTTAAGGTGCTTGGAAGTAGATACAAGGGGTAAGAGCTTCTGTAGTTTAGTGTTGTTTCATGTAGCCCCATGGTCCTGGAGGATCGTCGTTTCGTTTTTACTGTACTGTACCAGCAGTTATGGTTGAAATGACAATAAAAGTGACTTGAATCTTGAAGTAGGTACTTGGAGGTAAGGTGCTTGGAAATAGGTACTTGGAGGTAAGTTTTTCACACAGAGAGTGGTGGGTGCATGGAATAGGGTCTTTTAAGAGACTCTTAGATAGATACATGGAGCTTAGAAAAATAGAGGGCCATGCGGTAGGGAAATTCTGAGCAGTCTCTAGAGTAGGTTACATGAATGGAACAACATTGTGGGCCGAAGGGCCTGTAACGTGCTGTAGGTTTCTATGTTCTGTGTTAAAACTCACACTCAGTGGCCACTTTATTAGGTACACTCATACAAATACCTAATCAGCCAATCAAGTGGCAGCAACACAACTGCGTAAAAGCATGCAGACGAGGTCAAGAGATTCCGTTGCTGTTCCAACTAAACATCAGAATGGGGGAAGAAATGTGATCTAAGTGACTTGGACCGTGGAGTGATTGTTGGTGCCAGATGGGGTGGTTTGAGTATCTCAGAAACTGCAGATCTCCTGGAGTTTTCACACACAACAGTCTCTGGAGTTTTTACAGAGCGGAAAATGCCTTGTTAACGACAGAGGTCAGAGGGGAATGGCCAGACTAGTTCAACATGATACGAAGGCGACAGTAATTCAGATAATTTCGCGTTATAACAGTGGTGTGCGGAACAGCATGCCTGAACCTTAAAGTGGATGGGCTACAGCAGCAGAAGACCATATAAATACAGTCAGTGGCCACTTTATCCATGACAGGAGTTACTGAATGAAGTGGCCACTGAGTGTATGTCAGTGATAATAAACCTGGTACTGATTGTGAGGGAAGTTTCTCATCCTTCCCCTTCAGCTCTGACTCTGAGATGGTTGTCTAAAATGGCTCAGCAATCACTGCGTTCGATGCCAGCCAGCATCAGTAATAACATCCAGTGACTGAATAAGAAAATTAATGTTCTGCTTTGTTCCAGTCAGGCTGAGCCCTGTAGACATTTAGTGACCGTTGCGTTCATTGAGTACACACAGGGACGTGGCTGGTGGCCAACTCACACTCTCCTTCCATCAGTCTAGAGCGGAAACAGCGTCCAGAGCAGTCGTCGAGACCCAAGGAATCCTTGTCCATCCCAACCAGGATCCTCTTGTGATTGCGGGCCAAGGCACCATCGGATTGGAGATTTTAGAGCAGGTAACAGAAGGGGTTGGAGAAGGTGCTTGGAAGCCTTGGGATCAATATTATCAATAAGACTGAAAAGGGTGGAGAAAATTTACAAGGACGTTACAGGGAATGGTTGAAGAGCTTAGGACTTCATTCCCTGGAGCGTTGGAGAATGAAGGGAGACTTGATTGAAATCTACAAAATTATATATAAGAACATAAGAAATAGGAGCAGGAGTCGGCCATCCGGCCCATCAATAAGATCATGGCTAATCTGTCCGTAAACTCAGATCCATCTACCTGCCTTTTCCCCATAACCCTTAATTCCCCTACTATGTAAAAACCTATCTAACTGTATCTTAAATATATTTAGTGAAGAAGCCTCAACTGCTTAACTGGGCCAAGAATTCCACAGATTCACCATTCTCTGGGAAAAACAGTTTCTCCTCATCTCCGTCATAAATCATCTCCCCTGAATCTTGAGGCAATGTCCCCCAGTTCTAGTCTCACCTACCAGTGGAAACAACTTTCCTACTTCTATCTTATCTATCTCTTTCAAAATGTTGTATGTTTCTGTAAGATCCCCTCTCATTCTTTTGAATTTCAGTGAGTACAGTCCCAGGCAATTCAACCTCTCCTCATAGGTTAACCCCTTCATCCCTGGAATCAACCTGGTGAATCTCCCCTTATGAAGGGGATAGATAGGGAAAGTGCAAGCAGGCTTTTACCATTGAGCTTAGGATGGACTAGAAATGGAGGTCATGGGTTAAGGGTGAGAGGTGAAATGTTTAAGGGGAAACTTCTGTATTCAGAGGGTGGTGAGAGTGTGGAACAATTGGTGTATGTGAGCTTGATTTTGATGTTTAAAAGAAATTTGGATAGATACATGAATGAGAGTGGTATGGAGGTCGATGAGGATAGGCGGAATAATAATTTGGCACATATTAGATGGGCCGAAGGGCCGGTTACACTGTTGTAGTGCTCTGACTGAAAGAACTACCGCACGTATGCTTCGATGATAAAATTTACTTTGAACTTTGGATGTCAACAGGTCCCAGATGTCCAGGCAGTGGTGGTACCGGTTGGTGGTGGAGGTTTGATATCAGGGATTGCGGTTGCCGTCAAGGTGAGCCGGGGGACAAGCGGTTCAGTCTGCTAACCAGGATAATGCCCCCTACTGAGATAAAGGCATCTAATATCCAGTAGTGGCGTCATTTTCAGTGATGGATTATAAAGACAAATGCAAAAAGATGGGCGCAGGTAATTTTCAGTAAGGTGGTGGGCGCTGTATCTATTAACAAAGTTCGCTTTATATCCAGTATGGAATATATACACTCAGAGCAACACACACACACACACACAAAATGCTGGAGGAACTCAGCAGGGCAGGCAGCATCCGTGGAAAAAAGTACAGTCGGCATTTCACCCCCCCACCCCGAAACCCTTTGCCAGGACTGTAGAAAAATTTCTGAAGAGAAACACCAGGGGATAGGTGAAACCGGGAGGGGGAGGGATGAAGCAAAGAGCTGGGAAGTTGATTGGTGAAAGAAACCAAAGGCCATGGAAGAAAGATAAAAGGGGGGGGGGGAGCACCACAGGGAGGTGATGGGCAGGCAAGGAGATGAGGTGAGGGAGGGATGCAGGGATGGGAAATGATGAAGGAGGTGGAAGTTTGAGAAATCAATGTTCATGCCATCAGGCTGGAGGCTACCCAGACGGGATATGAGGTGGTGTTCCTCCAACCTGAGTGTGGTCTCATCATGACAGTGGAGGAGGCCATGGATGGACATATTGGGATGGGAAGTGGAGTTAAAATGGATGGCCACCGGGCGATCCCGCTTGTTTCGGCAGATGCTCGGCGAAGCGGTCTCCCAATGTATGTCGGGTCTCACTGATATACAGGAGGCCACACTGGGAGCACTGGACACAGTATATCCCCCCAGCAAACTCACAGTGAAGTAACACCTCACCTGGAAGGATTGTTTGGGGTCCTGAGGGAGGAGGTGGAGGTGCAGGGGTAGCACTTGCTCCGCTTACAAGGATAAGTGCCAGGAGGGAGATCAGTGGGGAGGGAGTCATGTAGGGAGTGATCCCTGCAGAAAGCAGGAAGTTGGGGGGGATGGGGAGTGAAATGTGCTTGGGGGTGGAATCCTCATGGAGATGGTGGAAGTTACGGAGAATTATCTGCTGGATGGGAGGCTGGTGGGGTGGTAGGTGAGGACAAGAGGAAGCCTGTCCCTGGTAGGGAGGTGGGAGGCTGGGTAAGAGCAGACGCACGTGAAATGGAAGTGATGCAGTTGAGGGCAGTGTTGATGGTGGAGGAAGGGAAGCCCCTTTCTTTGAAGAAGGAGGACATCTACTTCGTTCTAGAATGAAAAGCCTCATCCTGAGAGCAGATGCGGCGGAGACGGAGGAATTGAAAGAAGGGGATGGCATTTTAACAAGTAATAGGGTGAGAAGAGGTAGCTGTGAGAGTCGGTGGGTTTATAATAGACTCAGCAGTCTATAGAGACAGAGAGATCAAGAAAGGGAAGGGAGTGTGGGAAGTGGTCCAGGTAAATTTGAGGGCAGAGTGGATGAAGTCTGTGAGTTCAGCACAAATGCAGCAAGCAGGAATCTCTCTTTGGGCTTTGGCCCAAAAAATCAGCAGTACGTTTTTCCATAGACGCTGCCTGGCTTGCTGAGTTCCTCTGGCATCCTGTGTGTGTTGCTCTGACTTCCAACATCAGCAGACTTTCTCTTGTTCGTGACTTTGTACACTCAGTGGCTTTTTTATTAGGTTGGAATCCGGCATGGTCTTCTGCTGTAGCCCATTCGCTTCATGTTGTGCATTCAGAGAGCTGTGGTAATGAGTGGTTATCTGAGTTGTTGTCGCCTTCCTGTCAGCTTGAACCAGTCTGGCTATTCTCCTCTGATCTCTCTCACTAACAATCTGTTTCTTGTACCTCTGGAGCAGTGGTTCCCAAAGTGAGTGATATCACCTTCCTGAGTTGGTGGTAGTTTCTAAGGGGGCAATAAAGATAAGGGGGTGGTGGGAGGGCGCTTGGTAGCAAGGGGGCGTGGCTGAAGGATTACAGACTTAATTTAAGAAATGAATTATTTAATATAAGCATTTGATCCTCAGTGCCTCATATTTAATTACAATAATCACATAATCTACTCCTGCAAACCGGCCGTTCTCTCAAAGCGTACCACAGCTTTTGAAGAGCAAAGTGACACTTCTGTATTTGGCATATGGTGAGAAGTCTGGACTGAAGAAATTGCATTTGTGTCAGTCACTGAAGAAATTGCGTTTGTGCCAGTCACTGAAGAAATTGCGTTTGTGCCAGTCACTGAAGAAATTGCGTTTGTGCCAGTCACGACTGTAGTACAGTGTTAGCTATTAAGATTCCCAAACTCTGATCACACAGTGATGAAATTCCTGTGAATCGGGGTATAATGGTCAATGGGGTAAAGTTCTGAATATGGTCTTGACTGCAGTTCTCTAGTTCATGGCCCAAGCGAGATATTGCTGCCCCTCTTTACGTACCTTCAGGCAGAGAGCCAGGTTTTGCCTGAGCTATGATGGCATCATAATTTTCCCCTGTATTGATCGCAGTGCTTGAGGTTGGACTTAAATAATAGACAATAGGTGCAGAAGTAGACCATTCGGCCCTTCAAGCCTGCACCGCCATTTTGAGATCATGGCTGATCATCTACTATCAATACCTGGTTCCTGCCTTGTCCCCATATCCCTTGATTCCCCTATCCATAAGATACCGATCTAGCTCCTTCTTGAAAGCATCCAGAGAATTGGCCTCCACTACCTTCCGAGGCAGTGCATTCCAGACCCCCACAACTCTCTGGGAGAAGAAGTTTGTCCTTAACTCTGTCCTAAATGACCTACCCCTTATTCTCAAACCATGCCCTCTGGTACTGGACTCTCCCAGCATCTGGAACATATTTCCTGCCTCTATCTTGTCCAATCCCTTAATAATCTTATATGTTTCAATCAGATCCCCTCTCAATCTCCTTAATTCCAGCGTGTACAAGCCCAGTCTCTCTAACCTCTCTGTGTAAGACAGTCCGGACATCCCAGGAATTAACCTCGTGAATCTACGCTGCACTTCCTCTACAGCCAGGATGTCCTTCCTTAACCCTGGAGACCAAAACTGTACACAGTACTCCAGGTGTGGTCTCACCAGGGCTCTGTACAAATGCAAGAGGATTTCCTTGCTCTTGTACTCAATTCCCTTTGTAATAAAGGCCAACATTCCATTAGCCTTCTTCACTGCCTGCTGCACTTGCTCATTCACCTTCAGTGACTGATGAACAAGGACTCCTAGATCTCTTTGTATTGACCTTAAACAATAAGCAACGTGCCAGACATGTGCAAATAAAAAACAATCTGGTCCAGCAATTAAGTTGTCCAACCTCAGGTTGTTCCTTGCTCTCGGAACCGGGCCCTGCTGCTCCAGTTCGCCCATACCCAACCTCTCCAATTCAGCTCAGCCCTTACATAGATCAAATCGCCATTCTTGCCTCGCTCTGGGGCCTGGGCTCCACCTCGACTCTGCCTCGCCTAAGTTCTGCCACATCAGGTCGCCTCCAGGTCCACTCCAGCAACTGGATCTCGGCTTACTTTGTGAAAACTTTCAGAAACAGGAAGCACTTCAAAGCATGTTTGCCAGCCCTTCACAACAAAGCAACGATGGTTGGAGTGCTCCATACAAAATTCCATTGCCTATTGCTAAATCTGGAGAGCCCCATACAGTTGGAGAAGGACTGGTTCTGCTAGCAGCAGGGGAGATTCTGAGTACAGTTTTGTATAAATCACCAGACCAAATAATTAAAATGATTCCACTCAGCGACAACTCTGTTCAAAGACGAATAGATGAAATATCTGAGAATGTGGAAGACACCTTGTGCAACATACTTAGGACAACGGAATTTGCTCTGCAGTTGGATGAGTCAACTTTATCTAGGCAAAAGATCTTTGTTTCTTGGTTACGTTCACTTCTTAAAAGGTGAAAGCCTGGTTTAAATCTAGTCAAGTCACCTTATTGTCATTTCACCCATAACTGCTGGTACAATACATAGTAAAAATGAGACGTTTTTCAGGACCATGGTGTTACATGATACAGTACAAAAACTAGACTGAACTATGTAAAAAAAAAACAACACAGAGAAAGCTACACTAGACTACAGACCTACCCAGGACTGCATAAAATGCACAAAAACAGTGGAGGCATTCCAATAAATAATAAACAGGACAATAGGGCAGTAAGGTGTCAGTCCAGGCTCTGGGTATTGAGGAGTCTGATAGCTTGGGGGAAGAAACTGTTACACAGTCTGGTCGTGAGAGCCTGAATGCTTCGGTGCCTTTTCCCAGACGGCAGGAGGGAGAAGAGATTGTATGAGGGGTACATGGGGTCCTTCATAATGCTGTTTCCTTTGCGGATGCAGCATGTAGTGTAAATATCTGTGATGGCGGGAAGAGAGACCCCGATGATCTTGTCAGCTGACCTCACTATCCGCTACAGGGTTTTGCGATCCGAGATGGTGCAATTCCTGAACCAGGTGGTGATGCAGCTGCTCAGGATGCTCTCAATACAACCCCTGTAGAATGTGTTGAGGATGGGGGGTGGGAGATGGACTTTCCTCAGCCTTCGCAGAAAGTAGAGACACTGCTGGGCTTTCTTTGCTATGGAGCTGGTGTTGAGGGACCAGGTGAGATCCTGCACCAGGTGAACACCAAGAAATCTGGTGCTCTTAACGATCTCGGTAGAGAACCGAGTTCGTTAAGAGCAAGATCAAGAGTTATTTCAAAAACGGCCAGAATCAGAATCAAAGGGGGAGTCAATATTTCAGGTTGTTGAGTGATCTTTCAAAGAGAAATTTTGCTCACTAACATTCCTTGCTTGTTCAACAGATGGGGCACCGTCAATGACAGAATGCCACCATGGGGTTATTACTTTTTTGGGAAAAAAACTGTACCCGACATGTTTACCATTCTCTGTGTAATTCACAGACAACATCTTGTCACAAAAAAAAACAGCTGATCAGCTGCACAAATCGTTTAAATACAGTCAACACAGCGGTAAATAAAATCAAGCCCCATGCTCTCAATGCTCGACTATTCCAAGAGCTTTGTATTGAGAATGGTGAACAGTTTGAATGCTTGCTGTTGCACACAGAAGTCAGATGGCTCTCAAACGGAAACAGCCCGAGGCACGTTTGTATACTTTTTGAAACTGTGATAAAATTCTTTGAAGACTCGAATGCTTCCTTCAGTCATCAACTCAAGGATATTAGAGGTGACATTACTTACTTGTCAGAATTATCTGCAAAATTCAAGTAAATCAATCTTCAATTGCAAGGAAATGATGTGAAAGTCAAATCAGTCATCTCCATATTTCTGTCCAAGTTAATCCTATCTAAGTGTGACATTAACCGCCACGATCTCTTCCAATTGCCAAGCCTCTCTTGAGTCGGAAGAGGAAGTCAGAATACCAGATGGTGATGTTCAAGTTTACTGTGCCCACCTGAGTGAGCTGCATAAAAACCTCTCAGAGAGATTTCAGGATCTTCTCTCAATCCAGGTTCCAGGCCGGGTAATAAATCCATACCTGAGGAATTACCAGGAAGGTTGAAGGAAGAACGGATTTCGCTGCAAAGTGACTTCGAGCTAAAGCTGAGACTCAAATATATCACATCAGGACACTTGGTTGCAGAAAGAAACCTCTGAACGCTATCCTGCACTGTGGAGAGAAGTCAAGATGTTCTTTAATGCCTTTCCAACATAATTGTAGTGGAGTGTATTTTCAGCGCAGTCACCCAACTTCTTTCAAAGCAACGGAACAGACTGCAAATTGCTGAACGTGGAGGTTTGTGACTCCTTCTGAGTGATATTCAGCCTGATGTTGAGAAGCTGATATAACTGCTCCAAGCCCGTCTGTCTCACTGAAAGGTGAAAAAGTTATGAAGTAGTGAAAAGTTGGACTGCCAATGTAGGCTCTAAAATTGTTGGTTGAAATTGTGTTTATTTTCCCCTGTAATTAAGTAAAGAAATTATTTAATTTGTAACTTAAAATATATTTGAATAATTTTTGCAATTATTTATCACTGTTTTGAATTTCCACTTCCTGTTTCCTTCCAGCGAAAATCAAAATTCTTTATAGTTTTTGGATAATGGCTAGAAAGAGAGGGGTGCACTGGGGATGTGGTCTGGGAGCTAGAAATGTTAGGGAACCACTGCTGTGAGTAAAAATCCCAGGAGATCCAGTTTTTGAGATACTCAAACCACCCCGTCTGGCACCAACAATTATTCTACTTAGATCATATTTTATCCAGATAATGTTTGGTCTGATCAATAAACTGAACCTCTTGACCATGTCAGCGTGCTTTTCTGCACTGAGTTGCAGCCACATGATTGGCTGATGAGATAGTTGCATCAATGAGCAGGTGTAGCTAGTAAAGTGGCCACTGAGTTGCACAATGCCTAGCTTGGCATTAATGTCTCAACTTCTCCCTACCCCCTCCCCACCATAGACACAGCACCCACACGTGAAGATCTACGCGGCAGAGCCTGAGAATGCGGATGACTGCTACCAGTCCAAGAGGAACGGCTGCCTGACGCCCAACGCATCCCCTCCCGTGACACTGGCTGACGCAGTGAAGACCAGCATTGGAGCAAACACCTGGCCCATCATCAGGGACCTGGTAGATGATGTGTTCACCGTCAGCGAGGAGGAAATCCAGGTACTGTATCTATTCAATCCCCCCGCCACCAACCCACAACTCTGATGCATCCTGTTTCCGCACCGGGCGATATACGCAGCAACATATGCAAAATACTGGAGGAACTCGGCAGGTCAGGCAGCATCTGTGGAGGGGACTGAGGTCCTTCGTCAGGACTGGAAAGGAAGGGGGTTGAATCCAGAATAAGGTGGGGGGGTGGGGAAGAAGTACAAGCCGGCAAGTAAGAGATGAGACCGGGCAGCGGGAAGGTGGGTGGATGGAGGATGGAGGAAGGAGGGATGAAGAAAGAAGCTGGGAGGGGAAGGATTATTCCTCTTCCAGCTTCCCACCCCACCTTCCCCCTCTCCCAGTCTCACCTATCACACCTCTTCCCCCCCGACTTTATTCTGCCCCCCTTCCTTTCCAGTCCTGATGAAGGGTCTCAGCCCAAAAGGTCGACTGTTTATTCCCCTCCATAGCTGCTGCCTGACCTGCCGAGTTCCTCCAGCATTTTGTATTCCTTGCTGAAGTTTTCCAGCGTCTGCAGGATTTCCTGTCTTTCATATACGCTGTTAAACCACCAGGCTTGCCCCATGAGAAAAGCCCAAGCTGAAGGGCAGATTCCTCCTGGCGAGCCTCGGCGCCATGTTTCCGAACGGTTCCCGTGTTATCTTCCCGGAAACTGGTAAGGATAAACGTCAGTGAACGGTCACGTCCCCCAACCGTCCCCACTCAAGCCCCTGGCAGCATCAGGGGTCTGGATCAGACTGCTTCCCATCCGCCCTCGGGTCAGGAGACCACCGTTGCGACCCCCACCTCGGGGACCGACTCCAGGCCAGCCCGCCGGTGCTATCCCTTGAGAGTGCCACCCTGGCTGAGGTGTGGCCTCTCGTGTGGGGAGTTAATTGAAAGTCCCTCCTCCCCCCCACAAACCTGCTGATGGATCTTAAAGGCCCCACGACCACTTGGCCTGATCACAACTCGTTGTTAATAGTTCGGTTCCCGCCCCCCCCCCCCCCGTCTGTGGGCAGCGGTGCTCCCTGACAAATTCCTTAAAGATTTATGGGATCTTGCTCTGCATAACGCTTACAGTGGTTAGAACTAGTGACTAAAGTTTAACTCCTGCCGCTGTCTGTTTGGAGTTTGGATGTTCTCCCTGTGAATGCGCAGTCTTCCTCCCACGTTCCAAAGGCGTGTGGATTAGGGTTAGTCAGTTGCAGGCGTGTTATATTGGCATCAGAAGCCTAGTGACTCTTGCAGGCTGTTCTCCCCCCGCACCTTCCCAGCACATCTTCAGGCTGTGTTGGTCATTGACGCAAACATCGCATTTTAATGAATGTTTTAGTGTTCCGACATGACAAATGATCTTCACCTTCAAATTGGCTACTGCCACCCTCGCTGTAGAGAACTTTGTGATGACGTGGAAGGCTCTGTTATAAGTCCGGAGGGGTGGTCTGTCTTCTGCAGCGGGCCACGCGCCTCATCTGGGAGCGGGCGAAGCTGGTGATCGAGCCCACCGCTGGGCTGGGCGTGGCGGCAGTGCTGTCCCGGCGTTTCCGAGACCTCCCCGGCAGTCTCCGCAACGTCTGTGTCGTGCTCTGCGGCGGCAACGTCGACCTGGACTCCCTGGAGTGGCTCCGCGCACCCAGCGTCGCCAGTTGAGAAGGTACCGACCTCTTCGGCGGGAGGACAGGCTGGAGTGCCGACTGCGTCCGTAAGTGGAGCCCGACGCACCGCTGGGCGGGGGCCTCCTCGTTGAATTTACAGTGAACAAGAAAATCAGGGGTGATAATCGATACTTGGATCAAAGAGATGGGCTAGAACCAATCATGGACAAAATGGCATTGTGTGTGCAAATGGGGTGCGCTGGGGCAGAGTCGGGGAGCTGAATACTCTGATTAAAAACAGAAGCTCTGATAACCGGGCACAGCCAGGATTTACCAGGGCAAAAAAGATTCTGCAGATGCTAGAAACATTGAGCAGGGGGTTCTCATCAGAGAGCCACAGAGCCCGTCAGTTAATGTCGTAAAAAGGTCAGAAACTTCTGTTGTAGAAGAACCCAGCAAGTCAGGCAGCATCTATGGAGAGAAATAAACAGTTGATGCTTTGGGCTGAGGCTCTTCTGTCAGGATTGTCCTCCTTCCTCACCTTCTTATTCTGGAAATTGCCCCTTTCTTTTCCAGTAACACCGAAAGTTAATTTCCCTCCGTAGACGCTGCCCGACCTGCTGAGTTCTTCCAGCACTTTTTGTGTGTGTTGCTGAGGGATTTCACAGATATTGCTTTTTCCTGATGGTACGCCGTTATTCTAGTCAACCAGGGAGATTTAACTGGGACTGGGGTGCTGATGAGTGGGGAGGGATCGCAAGGACCAGCAGCCCAGTGGGTAGAGATGGAACACGGGGTCCTGGAGGGTGGAGCAGCCTCCCCTGTGGGCAGGAAGACAGGATGGCAAGCATCACTTAGTGAGCCAGCGGGATTTCCAACTCATCTGATAGCAGGTTATCTGAGTCCAACCAATCGTGATTAGGTTACGTCAGGACCAGGCCCCAGACCTTGTCTTACACATTGCTGACTTTATTGAAAGGCACAATCGTGAGCTGAACTTTGCTGAGATAACGCTCAATAATGCTTAATTGTACGTTTGCTGATTGCTAATAAAGGATCGGAATAGGGAATTCAACTCTTTGGATCAATCATTGGACCGGTGTGTGTGTCATGTGAGTATAACAGTGCAATTATTTTGATCTTGGATCAGTTCTTTGCCGCTACAAATCAGACCAACGAACTGAACTCGAGGGCCTAAATGAGGGGGAGACTGCCCTCGCCACCAGGACAATGTCTGATGAAAGCGCGGCAGCCAGGAGCCTGGATAAAACAGAATTCAGTCAGTGGACGTCCAGGAGAAACTCCCTCCCACCGTCCGGAGTCATAACAGTTTGTTGTGTTTGCATGAGGGTCAGTGTCAGAGCCCCAGGAGATACTTGGGGCAGCATCCTTGGCCCAGCCATCTTCAGCTACCTCATCGATGACCTTCGTCCTGTCTTGTCAGTATATTCAATTTATTTATTTAGAGACATATCACGGGGTAGGCCCCACCAGCCCTTCAGGCTCCACCCACACAGCAGCCCACCTATTTAACACCAGCCTAATGACAGGACAATTTACAATGACCAGTCGACCCACTGACCGGTGCATCTTCGGACTCTGGGCGGGAACTGGATCACCCAGAGGAGACCCCCCACAATAGGCAATCTCATTCACGTAACAGGTCCCCCTCACAAGTCCTGACGAAGGGTCTCAGCCCGAAACGTCGACAGGGCTTCTCCCTATAGATGCTGCCTGGCCTGCTGCGTCCCACGAGCATTTTGTGTGTGTTGTTGTCCCCCTCACAAATTTGCAGTTATGTTCGCATAACAGAGCTCGCTGACACAACTTATTTCAATCACTGAAACAAACTCAAAGCAAGCTGGACTCGGTAAATGCTTTATTCCATTCAGTGGTACCAGTGCGTGGAACACTGACCAATTTGCCTTTGGTCGTGGGAATAACAATTCAAAAAATAATCTAGAAGACAATTTCATTTCATATCTTTATGAGGTTCAGCACGACATCTAAAACTTTGACAAACTTCTATAGATATCAAGTGGAGCGTATATTGACTGGCTGTATCACAGCCTGGTATGGGAACACCCCTGAATGAAAAATACTACCAAAGGTAGTGGATTCGGCCCAGTACATCGCGGGTAAAGCCTTCCCAGCCATTGAGCAATTCAGCATGAAATGCTGTCGCAGGAAAGCAGCATCCATCATCAGAGATCCCCACCGCCCGGGCCATGCTCTCTTTTCGCTGCTGCCATCAGGTAGAAAGTACAGGAGCCTCAGGACTTGCACCACCAGGTTCAGGAACAGTTACCACCCCTCAACCATCAGGCTCCTGAACAAAAGGGGGTAACTACACTCATTCTACTTCTGGTGTTCCCACAACCAATGGTCTCACTTTAAGGACTCTATCTCACGTTCTCATTATTTATTGCTATTTATTTATATTTGCATTTGCACAGGTTGTTGTCTTCTGCCCTCTGGCTGACCTTTCACTGATCCTGTTTACAGTTACTATTCTATAGATTTGCTGAGTATGCCCGCGGGGAATTGAAACTCAGGGTTGTATATAGTGGCATGTATATACTTTGATAATAAAATTTACTTTGAAAAGTGTAAGTTAAGTGCAAACACTTAATTCTGACCATGACTACAAGACCATTCAGCCCCTTTACTCTGTTCTGTCAGTCAGTGAATTTGCAGATTAAGTCTACAATCCCACCTCTCCCGCTTTGTCCATCAAAGGTCTATCAGTTCCAGGTAATGAGCGGGTTCTCTCTATACAGATGTAAGAGACCCATTGTTAACGTAGAATGCTGCAAGTCCGATTCACTGATTTATTGGCGGATGGCGGGGGAGCAGCGTGGCCTCAGTCATAGTGGGGACTAGGCCTCAAGCTGTGGTGTCACTTGCTTACAGCCACCCAGATCCAGGAGAGGAGCATTGGGAGTTGGTGTGCTCCAGCGGACATAAATGCTGGAGGACCTCAGCGGGTCAGGCAGCATCTATGGAGGGGAATAAACTGTTGATGTTTCGGGCCGAGACCCTTCAGCAGGACTGGAAAGGAAGGGGGCGTAAGCCAGAATAAGATGGTGGGACTGCCAGGTGACAGGTGAGACCAAGTGAGGGGGAAGATGGGGTGCGTGAGGGTGAGGAAATGAAGTGAAAAGCTGGGGAGGTGATAGGTGGAAGAGATGACAGATGGATGAAGAATCTGATAGAAGAGGAGAGTAGACCGTGGAAGACTGGGAAGGAGGAGGGGAATCAGAAAGAGGTGATGGACAGGACAAGAGAATGGCTGAGAGGGGTACCAGAATAGGGAATGGAAAAAAGAGGAGGGAGGCCAAACTCGGGTTGGAGGAGCAACACCTCATATTCTGTCTGAGTAGCCTTCAACCTGGTAATTTATTCTTCCCTCCCTCCATTTAGCATTCTGGGTCTCACCCATTCTCCTTGCCTCCCAGTCCTCCTCCCCTTTCTTCCATGGCCCGTTGTCCTCCCGAACAACATTCCTCCCACTTCAGGCTTTGATCTCTTCGGCCTACCGCCTCCCAGCTCCCTGCTTCATTCTCCCTCCCTCACCCATCCACCCGTTGCCTGGCAGCTTGTACTCATCTCCCACCCACTGCCTTCCTGTTCTGGCTTCTGCCCCCTTCCCTCCCAGTCCCGATGAAGGGCCTCGTCCCGTTACGTCGACTGTTCATTCCCTCCCAGCAACGTTGCCTGACCTGCTGAGCTCCTCCAGCATTTCGAGCGAGCTGCTTACACGGATGTCTGTAAATCCGTTTTGTCCGTAACTGAGAGAGCAAAACTCACCCGCTCACGGTAACCACATCTGCAAAGTATGTATACATTATACAACCTTGTGATTCATATCCTAACAGGCAACCACAGCTCAAGAAACCCAAAAGAACCCATTAAAAAGAAAGGACCTACAAACACCAAATGGGCGGTGGGGCAGAGGGAGGGTGAGAGATTACAACTGGCTCTGCTGCTCATAAGACACATTTACTTCAGACTTTTGGTGGGGGTTAAGAGGCTTTTCGATAGATGCATGAATGTGAAGGGAATGGAGGGATGTGGATGACACAGGAGGGTGATGTTTAGTATAAGTTAGCATCAAGGTGATGGGCCGAATAGCCTGTCCAGTGCTGCACTGTTCTGTGGTCCATTTAATAATTTTATCGGAGCTTGTTGGTCTGTAGGAATGAACTTAAAGCAGGTGTTTGGAACCTGGGAACCGCCTACATTACTTCCTCACATCACCGCTCCCCCCCCACCCAATTTCAGCTGTACCACACTCCCACCACCCTTTGATACAGTACCCTGTGACATCTTTCCTGAACAGTACAATTTTACACTCCTTCCTTTCAGCCTTCTTCTGGAAGCAGGTTCTGTTAGAAACAGATGTAGAGAGGATGTTTCCAATGGCGGAAGTGCCCAAGACCAGGCGACACTGCTTCGGAATAGAGGGGCGTCCTCTTAGAACGCAGACAAGAAGGAATTTCTTTAGCCAGAGAGTGGTGAATCTGTGGAACTGGTTGCCACAGGCGGCTGTGGAGGCCAAGACTTTATGTATATTTAAGGCAAAGGTTGATAGATTCTTGATTGGTCAGGGCATGAAGGGATACGGGGAGAAGGACAGGAGGTTGGGCTGAGAGGAAAAAAAGGATCTGCCATGATGAAATAGCAGATCAGACCTGATGGGCCAAATGGCCTAATTCTTCACCTTTAGCTTTATGGTCTTATGGAAAATCCCTCTCAAATTCCTAGACTACAATTGGATCTTCTATCTTTATTCTCTGCAGCACAGGAAAATGAAGGGAGATTTGATTAAGGTTTTAAAAAAATACTGAGAGGTATAGATAGGGTAAATTAAACCAGGGTTATTCCTCACTGAGGTTGAGTGAGACTAAAGCGAGAGGTCATTGGTTAAGGGTCAAAGGTGAACTGTTTAAGAGGGGAACTCTTCCCTCAGGGTGGTGAGAGTGTGGAATGAGCTGCCAGAGGATGGGGGTTTGATTTCAACTTTTAAGATAAGTTTGGGTGAGTACACAGATCAGAGTAGAATGGAGGGCTATGGTTGTTGGGACTAAGCATGGACTAGATGGGCTGAAGGGCCTGTTTCAGTGCTGTGGTGTTGTATGACTATGGCATCGTTGTCACAGATGGCTCTGAAGGCCATATCATTGGGTACATTCAAAGTGAAGGTTGATAGGTTCTGAATTAACAAGGGTGTCAATGGAAAAGGCAGGAGAAAGGGTTTGAGAGGGATAATAATCAGCCATGGGATAGCAGAGTAGATGGACTGAATGGTCTCATTCTGCTCCTATGATCTTATTAACCCTTTTAGTCGTTTGTAACGGAAGATTTATGCTCAAACGTTGATGGTACAGCATTAAGTTTTTTTGGAGGAGCCAGAAGGCCCCATTGTTAAGGAACCAGATATTCTTACAGACTTGGGGCATCCTTCATCTCCGAGCACCTGGGACCAGGTAGGGTAGCGGGCCAGCCACAGGCCTGCAAGCTGCCCTCTGAGTTCTCAGGGCCTGGATCCTCCTTGGCTACCCGTCCCCTCAGCTTGGCAAGGAACCCCAGGGCCATGGTGTCCCACTCCCCCGGCAGCAGCAGCAGCAGGAAGGCGAGGCAGAGAACAGACAAGGCGGAGAGCCGCACACGCCCAGGTCCCCAGTCTGTGCCGTGATACACATCGGCGACTGTGGAGGAAAAAGCGAGAAACTTGGTCAGGATTGGGAAACGCTGCAGAGGGCTGCAAACTTGGCCAGCTCTGTCATTGGCACGAGCCTCCCCACCATCGAGGACATCTTCAGAAGGATGGCATCCATCATTACAGAACCCCATCGTATGCCCTATTCTCAATGGTACCATCAGAAGCCTGAAGGCAGACACACTGTTTTAGGAACAGCTTCTCTCCTTCTGCCATCAGATTTCTGAATGAACAATGAACTCATGGACGCTACTTTTTGCTCTCTTTTCGCGTGATGTATGGTGAGGTTGTATGAAACATTGGTGAGGCCAAAGTTGGAGTATTGTGTACAGTTCAGGTCACCTAACTATAGGAAGGATATCAGTAAGATTGAAAGAGTACAGAGAAGATTTACTAGGATGTTGCTGGGTCTTCAGGAGTTGAGCTACAGGGAAAGATTGAACAGGTTATCATTTTTAACATTGTATCATTTCTTAATGCATGCATTACTAAATTGACAATAAACGAGGACTGAGTGTCCTCATAATCTAATCTAAAAGGTTAGGACTTTATTCCTTGGAGCATAGAAGAATGAGGGGGGTTTGATAGAGGTTTACAAAATTATGAGGGTTATAGACAAGAGTAAATACGAGTAGGCTCTTTCCACTTATATTAGGAGAGATAAATACGAGAGGACATGGCTTTAGGGTGAAAGTGGAAAGGTTTAAGGGGAACATTAGGGGAAACTT
This sequence comes from Hypanus sabinus, assembly GCF_030144855.1. Classification (NCBI taxonomy): domain Eukaryota; kingdom Metazoa; phylum Chordata; class Chondrichthyes; order Myliobatiformes; family Dasyatidae; genus Hypanus; species Hypanus sabinus. The sequence continues at coordinate 26,245,859 of NC_082736.1, read as the reverse complement.
AGCTCAGAGTGGTGGGAGTGTGGAATGAGCTGCCATCTGACGTGGTAAATGCAGGCTCACTCTTAAGTTTTAAGAATAAATTGGATAGATACATGGATGGGAGAGGTCTGGAGGGTTATGGACTGGGTACAGGTCAATGGGACTAGCGGAATAAAGTTTTGGCATAGACTAGAAGGGCCGAATGGCCTATTTTCTGTGCTGTAGTGTTCTATGGTTCTATTTAGTTTAATTTATATATATAGACAATAGGTGCAGAAGTAGACCATTCGGCCCTTCGAGCCTGCACCGCCATTTTGAGATCATGGCTGATCATCTACTATCAATACCCGGTTCCTGCCTTGTCCCCATATCCCTTGATTCCCCTATCCATAAGATACCTATCTAGCTCCTATTTGAAAGCATCCAGAGAATTGGCCTCCACTACTTTCCGAGGCAGTGCTTTCCAGATCCCCACAACTCTCTGGGAGAAGAAGTTTTTCCTTAACTCTGTCCTAAATGACCTACCCCTTATTCTCAAACCATGCCCTCTGGTACTGGACTCTCCCAGCATCTGGAACATATTTCCTGCCTCTATCTTGTCCAATCCCTTAATAATCTTATATGTTGCAATCAGATCCCCTCTCAATCTCCTTAATTCCAGCGTGTACAAGCCCAGTCTCTAACTTCTCTGCGTAAGACAGTCCAGACATCCCAGGAATTAACCTCGTGAATCTACGCTGCACTTCCTCTACAGCCAGGATGTCCTTCCTTAACCCTGGAGACCAAAACTGTACACAATACTCCAGGTGTGGTCTCACCAGGGCCCTGTACAAATGCAAGAGGATTTCCTTGCTCTTGTACTCAATTCCCTTTGCAATAAAGGCCAACATTCCATTAGCCTTCTTCACTGTCTGCTGCACCTGCTCATTCACCTTTAGTGACTGATGAACAAGGACTCCTAGATCTCTTTGTATTTCTCTGTTACCTAACTTTAAACCCTTCAGATAATAATCTGCCTTCCTGTTCTTACTCCCAAAGTGGATAACCTCACACTTATTCACATTAAACGTCATCTGCCAAGTATCTGCCCACTCACCCAGCCTATCCAAGTCACCCTGAATTCTCCTAACATCCTCATCACATGTCACACTGCCACCCAGTTTAGTATCATCAACAAACTTGCTGATGTTATGCTCAATGCCTTCATCTAAATCGTTGATGTAAATGGTAAACAGCTGTGGTCCCAATACCGAGCCCTGTGGCACCCCACTAGTCACCACCCGCCATTCCGAGAAACACCCATTCACCGCTACCCTTTGCTTTCTATCTGCCAACCAGTTTTCTATCAATGCCATGAGCTTTGATTTTACCCACCAATCTCCTATGTGGGACCTTATCAAATGCCTTCTGAAAATTGAGGTACACTACATCCACTGGATCTCCCTTGTCTAACTTCCTGGTTACATTCTCGAAAAACTCCAATAGATTAGTCAAGCATGATTTACCCTTGGTAAATCCATGCTGGCTCGGCCCAAACCTAATAATGCTATCTAGATATGCCACTATTTCATCTTTAATAATGGACTCTAGCATCTTCCCCACTACTGATGTCAGGCTGACAGGTCGATAGTTCTCTGATTTCTTTCTCCCTCCCTCCTTTCTTAAAAAGTGGGATAACATTAGCCATTCTTCAATCCTCAGGAACTGATCCTGAATCTAAGGAACATTGGAAAATGATTACCAATGCAGCCGCAATTTCCAGGGCCACCTCCTTTAGTACCCTAGGATGCAGACCATCTGAACCTGGGGATTTGTCAGCCTTCAGTCCATCAGTCTATTCATCACCATTTCCTTCCTAATGTCAATCTGTTTCATTTCCTCTGTTACTCTATGCCCTTGGCCCATCCATACATCTAGGAGATTGCTTGTGTCTTCCTTAGTGAAGACAGATCTAAAGTACTTATTAAATTCTTCTGCCATTTCTCTGTTTCCCATAAGAATTTCACCCAATTCATTCTTCAAGGGCCCAACATTGTTTTGAACTACCTTCTTTCTCTTCACATACCTAAGAAAGCTTTTGCTATCCTCCTTTATATTCCTGGCTAGCTTGCATTCGTACCTCATTTTTGCTCCCCGTATTGCCTTTTTAGTTAAGTTCTGTTGTTCCTTAAAAATTTCCCAATCATCTGTCCTCCCATTCACCTTAGCTCTGTCATACTTCCTTTTTTTTTCAATGCTATGCAATCTCTGACTTCCTTTGTCAACCACTGTGGCCCCTTTCCCCCCTTTGAATCCTTCCTTCTCTGGGGGATGAACTGATTTTGCACCTTGTGCATTATTCCCAAGAATACCTGCCATTGCTGTTCCACTGTCTTTTCTGCTCGGATATCCGTCCAGTTAACTTTGGCCGTTAACTCATGGCTCCATAGTCCCCTTTGTTCAACTGCAACACTGACACCTCTGATCTGCCCTTATCCATGTATATATATATGTCTTACTGTAATTTATATTTTTTTAATGTATTGCATTGTACTGCATCACAGAACAACAAATTTCACAACATACACCAGTGATATTAAAGCTAATTCTGATTATGAGGGAATATTGAGGAAGGTGACAACTTAACTGGTTCGTAGGCTCTCTGTAGGGTGATAACATAAGTCCCTCCCAGAATAGAGAATTGGTTATCTGGGGTGGCATGTTAGCACGGCGGTTCGCAGAATGATGTATTGTGCCGGCAATTGGGATTTGGTTCCCATTGCTGGCTGTAAGGAGTTTGCACATTCTCCCCATGACCGTGTGGGTCTCCTCTGGATTCTCTCGCTTCCTCCCACAGTTCAAAGACGGACAGGTTACGGTTAGTAAATTGTGGGCATGCTATGTTGGCGCCGGAGACGTGGTGACATTTGTGGGCTGCCCCCAGCAGATCCTTGGACTGTGTTGGTCATTGACGTAAACAAGGCATTTTCCCTGTGTGCTTCGATGTACGTGTGACAAATAGAGCTAATAATCTTAATCCTTTTTCCTGTCAGTCATGCTTGCCATGAGTAAGAACTGACTTTATCCAGGGTTCCAGTCCTCCCCATTACTTACACGCAATTTAGCAGATAGCTACGTTGAGTGGGAGACCGGTAGGACTGATTTCATAGTTGCTAAAGTGTTGCAGGAATCTTCTGCTGGGTGGGAACCTGGTTTGCGGATGCAATTCCGACTTGCAAATTGTGGGACCCGAACAGATTATAGCAACAGAACGCAGATGTAACCTGGAGACGGACGGCCTGAGCTTGCATCTTGAAGCTCCCTTCCATTCATCATATTGTTGGACAGATCCCTTTCGCTTACAATGGACAATAAAGCTTTTCACCTCCTGAATATTTTTGGATTTTGGGCTGCCGATCATTAAATTTCACAATCTCGTACTATTTTTTAAAAAGTCATATTTGTTATTTCAGTACATAATTCAAGGCAGAATAATTGATGCCAAGACCAAGGAAGGCACTTCTGTTGGTCCATAAAGCAAACAGGTCATCAATGACAGGCAATTCGAAGAACTACAAGAGGGACAAGAGAAAATCACATGGAATGCATTCAAGGATGTTGTTGAAGATTTTCTTGGCAAAGACAGAGCACCAAACTATATGCAGCTGGTTGACAGCATGCTTCAAACATACAAAACCATGAAGTGCAACGTGTCACTGAAGATTCATTTTCTGCATTCCTGTTTAGACTTCTTCCCTGCAAATCTCGGTCAGTGACGAGCACGGTGAAAGGTTTCACTGGGACATTGCGGTCATGGAGAAACAGTATTAGGGCAACCGGAATCCATCTGATTTTTGTTCGACACAAGCGAGAAGCCTCAGACACCGAGTACAAGTGAAAATCATCAACAAAACATTTTTAGCTTAGTTGAACAATTGCAAAGCGTCAGCACCGTCATGCAATTAAATGCATTATATTCAATAAAAGTTCATGTCTTGTTTCTCCAAATTCCTACGTGATACAAGCAGTCTGAAATCATATTCATGCTCAGCTTCAAGTGGTCTATCATAAACAAAAAAAAAATCCGAGGAAGCAACTCTTCCAAATAATTTGTTGTCCAGTGTTATCAGGAGATGTTACTGCAGCCTCCTATTTTTGGGTTATCCTTAATACTTATGGCGGCTCCTAAGAAGTAGATTGTAGACTGTTGGTTGCACTTTGCCATTCATTTAGGATCTGTAGATGGCTCCATGGGCTGTTTTAATGACCAGATTTTTGCAGTGATGCAGATCATTTGGTCCGACTTATTATAGACAGGAGCTGGCATCAGCACCGGACTTTGAGGCGAGTGGACCCGGGTTCAAATCAGCCAGTTCCTTGCACGCTTTCCATCCATGCTGGGTTGAGTGTCGAGCCAGCGACTCGGCCTCGTTTCAAAAATAAATGGACAAAAAGCTAAAGAAACGGCAAGTTTGCAGCCTGGTGCGGCATGAGGGGCAAATAGAAAATAGTAATTTCCCCCTTTTTATTCTAAGTAACTTTTATTTTAATGAAATAATTATTTACTATAATAAACTGCAGTGCCTTTTCATTCTTACAGGCATAGACAATGCACTAAATCTTGCTCAGTTACGTCTCTGAAAACCAACAGGACTGTCACTATACATGTGGCCCCCTGTATTGTGGTAAAACTACTACAGTACTAATCTGGCCCCAACCCAGCCCCTCCCTGCCCAATAGGGGAAGAACCCTACACTGTGGCCCTCCCCCCACTGAGCCCTTGTAGTGGCTGCGCCAAACGTTAGAGCCTCCCCCAGCCAGCCGGCAGCTTCTCTCCATGGATGTCTCGATGCACTGGGAAGCCTACAGGTTTCAGGCTGACCAAAGGACCCCCCCATACAATCCGTGTCCGTGGAACTCAGTGACCACTGTAATCCATCACAGGCAAAGCCCTCCCCTCCACCGAGCAGGAGCGCTGCCACAAGAAAGCACCCATCCATCATCGAGGACCCTTTCTTTCTCCCTCTACCACCCAGGCCATGCTCCCTTCTCACTGCTGCCATCAGGAAGGAGCTACTGGAGCATGAGGAACCTTACCTCCAGGTTCAGGAACAGTTATTACCCTAAACTGAACCAGCGTGGATAACTTCACTCACCTCACAACAACCTACAGGCTTGTGTCACGTGACTCTACAAATCATGTTCCCAGTATTATTTATTGATATATCTAGCTTTCTTTCGATTTTTGTACTTTGGACAAATGGTCGTCTTTTGCACATGCATTGTCTGTCAGTCTTTGTGTTTAGTCTTCCATTGATTCTATCGTGGCAGGATGCAGATACGTCTCAACCGAAGGAGGTGTAAGGCTTTCCTCATCTCAGCTAGTCTGTGGGTCACCCTTGGGCAAGGTGTAGCCCACCCCCCCACAACTGATCAGGGTCATGTGAACCCCATGGGAGCAGGTTGTCTGAGCTGCCAGTGCAGATCACAAGTCCTGGTTATGCAGCCGCTGACCCCAGGCAGACAATCTCTGAAGAGTATCGGTAATGGCTTGAGATGACACTGCCCAGAAGAAAGCAACGGCAAAACACTTCTCTGTAGAACAATTTGCCAAGAACAATCACGTCAAATGACAGGGCACCTAATGATGACGTCTGTAGGAAAATGGATCTCAGGATAATAAATACACACATTTACTCTGACTTTGAAATGGACACATAACAGGAGCAGAAACCCTGCTTCATTCCCAACACCCCCCCCCCCCCCGCTTCACATTTCCCTCCCATCTCACCCAGATGCTACTGAGGACCCCAGTTCGTATTCAGCACTCGACACTGCTTACCTGTGTTCAGGGGTACACTCAGGAAGACCCCCAGCGACACGAGGCTGGGAGAGGTTACGGCAGCTCCGCAGTTGATGAGGATGTGGAACACTGCAAGAGAAAGAAGCCTGGATCAGCTCATAGCAGGACTGACCAAACATTCTCTACGCCTGGCAGAGCTACTGGTAGGGTTCGATGACCCCCTGCCGGTCCACACCATCTGATCAAATTCACCCAAAACACACATTGGTTGGACAGTCAGTTCCTTGACACTGTCCTGTCCTATATATCCTGGGCAGAAACACTAGGGTTTAAATACGGAGTAAAGCTCCCTCTACACTTCCCTATTGCAGCTTCCCTACGGCAGGCACAGGACAGGTCTGATACAGAGTCAATTTACTCCATGCTGTTCCATCACACACTCCCAGAGCAAAGACAAGGAGGGTTATGTACAGAGTGAAGTTTTCTCAGCATTATCCCAACACACGCTTTCAGGGCAAAGACAGCATGGCATAAGCACAGAGTGAATCTCCCTCCACACCGTCCCATCACACACTCCCGGGGTCAGACACAGAGTGAAGCTCCCTCCACACCGTCCCATCACACACTCCCGGGGGCAGACACAGAGTGAAGCTCCCTCCACACCGTCTCATCACACACTCCCGGGGTCAGACACAGAGTGAAGCTCCCTCCACACCGTCCCATCACACACTCCCGGGGGCAGACACAGAGTGAAGCTCCCTCCACACCGTCCCATCACACACTCCTGGGGTCAGATACAGAGTGAAGCTCCCTCCACACCGTCCCATCACACACTCCCGGGATCAGACACAGAGTGAAGCTCCCTCCAGACCGTCCCATCACACACTCCCGGGGGCAGACACAGAGTGAAGCTCCCTCCACACCGTCACATCACACACTCCCGGGGTCAGACACAGAGTGAAGCTCCCTCCACACCGTCCCATCACACACTCCCGGGGTCAGACACAGAGTGAAGCTCCCTCCACACCGTCTCATCACACACTCCCGGGGTCAGACACAGAGTGAAGCTCCCTCCACACCGTCCCATCACACACTCCCGGGGGCAGACACAGAGTGAAGCTCCCTCCACACCGTCCCATCACACACTCCTGGGGTCAGATACAGAGTGAAGCTCCCTCCACACCGTCCCATCACACACTCCCGGGATCAGACACAGAGTGAAGCTCCCTCCACACCGTCCCATCACACACTCCCGGGGTCAGACACAGAGTGAAGCTCCCTCCACACCGTCCCATCACACACTCCCGGGGTCAGACACAGAGTGAAGCTCCCTCCACACCGTCCCATCACACACTCCCGGGGGCAGACACAGAGTGAAGCTCCCTCCACACCGTCCCATCACACGCTCCCGGGGTCAGACACAGAGTGAAGCTCCCTCCAGACCGTCCCATCACACACTCCCGGGGTCAGACACAGAGTGAATCTCCGTCCACACCGTCCCATCACACACTCCCGGGGTCAGACACAGAGTGAAGCTCCCTCCCCACCGTCCCATCACACACTCCCGGGGTCAGAGACAGAGTGAATCTCCCTCCACACCGTCCCGTCACACACTCCCGGGGTCAGACACAGAGTGAAGCTTCCTCTACAACGTCCCATCACACAGTCCCGGGGTCAGACACAGAGTGAAGCTCCCTCCACACCGTCCCATCGCACACTCCCGGGGTCAGACACAGAGTGAAGCTCCCTCTACACCGTCCGATCACACACTCCCGGGGTCAGACACAGAGTGAAGCTCCCTCCACACCGTCCCATCACACACTCCCGGGGTCAGACACAGAGTGAAGCTCCCTCCACACCGTCCGATCACACACTCCCGGGGTCAGACACAGAGTGAAGCTCCCTCCACACCGTCCCATCACACACTCCCGGGGTCAGACACAGAGTGAAGCTCCCTCCACACCGTCCCATCACACACTCCCGGGGTCAGACACAGAGTGAAGCTCCCTCCACACCGTCCCATCACACACTCCCGGGGTCAGACACAGAGTGAAGCTCCCTCCACACCGTCCCATCACACACTCCCGGGGTCAGACACAGAGTGAAGCTCTCTTTACTTCTCCACCAAGCATTTTATGGGTGCCTGAGTGACCCCTCCCCCCTCTGGATTTCCTACATCAATCGGCTTAGTCTCTGAGTAACTTGCCAAATTTTGCGCTGTTCTGGGTGCTATGCCTCATCATCACTGACAATAGGGTCAAATGAATCTGTGGAATCCATTGCCATAAACATGGTGGAGGCCAAATTACTGAGAGTTTTTCAGGCAGAAATTGATAGGTCCTTCATTGTGGGGGGGGAGGTCAAGGTCAAGGCAGGAGAATAGGGTTGACAGGGAGATTAGATGGTGGAACAGACTCGATGGGCCAGATGGCCTAATCCTGCTCTGATGTCTCATGGTCTTACAGAGATGCTTCTTAGCCCATCACCCTACCTGGGCTTGGGCCACCGACAGCAGCTCGCCAGGGTCCTCTGTCCCAGGCCAGTCTTTCACGTTATCTCCATGTATAGCCCATCTTCTTGGTCTATCCTTCCTCGCCCAGGGAATGAGGTCTTCGGAGCTTCCGCTGGCGTTTCTGCAGTGCCGGGTTTTCACGGGATGGAGTTGCTAGCGCCGTGCCCAGCCCTCCTCTTTTGCATCTGGGCTTGGTGCCGTCTATGGCAGAGGCTTTGCAGAGAGTCGGTGGAGGCCAAATCATTAGACGAAGATTGGTGTTACAGGGAGAAGGCAGGAGAATGCAGCTGAGAAAATGCCTGCAATTGAATGGTGTGAACAGGCTCGATGGGCCAAATGGCCTATTTCTGCTCCTGCATCTGATGGTCTTATCCGACAATATGTGGCCTTGGGGAGCCCAGGGGTCCTCACACCAGCTACAAAAATACAAAGGCGCTCTTCTCTTTACCATTGCAGAAGCCCATCACCCAGATGGCTAGAGGGACCTCCACTGGCCCAGGGGGAGGCACTGTTGTGATGGAAATAACTGGTTCTTTGAGTCTCAACAGTAGAGGCCTGGACACACACACAGTTTTAATAATAACGAATTTATTTACAAGGGGAAGTCAGGTCAACACAAGCAACTACAACACACAGGAAGCGGTGTGGGGACAGGGTACGGTTACACAGACAAAGAACAAGGGAAAAGCACTACAACAACTTGACCTTGACCTTGGATAGCCACGGCTCCCTTACCAGGACAAACGATAGACCTTCCCAAACATAAATCAATGCACTTACCTCCAATGTGGTGGTCTGTAAGAGAGAGCGAGCCAGGGGCAAGTCTCATCTTTTATAGCATGGGGCTGGGCGAGATAATCCAATTAAGGTGACCGATAATTTAGGTGTGCATTGATTAGTTGGGCGGGACCAAATGTTGATTGTCATGTGGTGTGTCCTCCGACCGGCCAGGTGGCAGAGCGTCTGTCACGCGGCCGGTATCTCTGGATACAGATACGCACTCACCGAGGAGGAGACCAGCCAGCCCGCACAGATGGCCCCAGGGCACGAGGTCAGCAGATGGCCAGGGCTCCACCTCGGCAAGGTGGAGGCCCACCGAGACCCAGGTCAGGAAGAGGAGGCTGAAGACACCCACTGAACTCAGGAAGAACATAACTTCGCCAAACCTTGCAGGGCCGAGCAGGAGTTTAAACAGGACCTGTGGACCAAGTACAGTGTGTTGGCAACAAGATCATCCGATCAGGAGACAGGAGCAGAATTAGGCCATTTAGCCCATCGAGTCTGCTCCTAGATTTGATCATGATTTTTACCCCTCTCAACCCTGTTCTCTCCCCTGTCCCCATACCCTTACTAATCGAGAACCTATCAACCACCACTTTAAATATACCCAATGACTCAGCCTCTCCAGCATCTGTGGCTATGAATTCCAAAGATTCACCACCCTCTGGCGAAAGAAATTTCATCCTTATCTCTGTTCCAAAGGGATGCTGTTGTATCCTGAGACTGTGCCCTCTGGGCCCTTGACTCCCCCACTAAAGGAAACATTTTCTCCACGCTCACTCTATCTCGATCAGCTTCGATGAGATTTCCTGCCCCCCACCCTGCCATTCTCCAAAACTCCAGCGGGCACAGGCCCAGAGCTATCAAATTCTCCTCAAATCAGAATCAGGTTTATTATCACTGGCACGTGCTGTGAAATGTGTTAACTTGGCAGCAGCACTTCAATGCAATATAGAAGACAAAAAAAATCAAAGTAAAATAATAATGAACAAATAAATATCAGTATATGCATATTGAACAGATTAAAGATCATGCAAAAAAAAACAGAAATAATATATATTTAAATAGTGAGGTGGTGTCCAAGGGTTCACTGTCCATTTAGGCATCAGAGAGCAGAGGTCAAATGTTAACCCTTTCATTCCCAGGGTCTGTCTCGCGAACTTGCGCTGGGCCCTCTCCAATGCCAGCACAGCCTTTCACACTGCTCACAATGATTCGAGTGACTACTGGCCAATGCTTCATCAAGCCTCGGCATTCTACATCCTTGCTTTTACACCCTGAGCGTCTCAAAATGAATGCTAACGTGATCTGGTATACCGATGTCCAAAGGAACCCAGGACGGGTGACGTGCAGGCCCAAACGTGTGTGCTTAGGAAGGAAAACGGCTCAAACACCTCTGAGATTAACGATGCCATTCTGTGATTATAGTCAATTGCAGTTGATTCTGCACATCTTACTAGAACATAGGATGTAGAACAATGCAGCACAGAACAGGTCCTTCGGCCCACAATGTTGTGCTGACCCTTTAACCTACTCCAAGATTAATCTAACCCTTCCCTCCCTCAAAGCCCTCCATTTTTCTATAATCCACGTGCCTATCTAAGATTCTCTTGAATGTCCTTAATGTACTGCACTCTGTGTACCTCTGACATCTCCCCTAACTTTGCTCCAAGCACCTGTCCACAATGCCGCTGGCATTTAGGGCACAATGAAGTTCCTCTGGTTCTGGCTGTCCATGCAGTGGCACAGAGGTATTGAAGCTTTCTTCATTGCTGTTTCTGTAACAGGGTTGTTGGCCCCGAACCTGGAGGGCTGGTGGTCCACTAAAGTCTGACCTCTACCCTTTGACCTGTTTGGGATGGGTGACCCTACCAAGGGCTAAAGCACAAAGCCCTGACTCCAGCCAACACAACTCTTCAAGTCCTTGAGGCACGAAAGGCTCCAAGCCCAACAATCCTCAGACCACTCCCGCTCTGACATGTCTGTCCATGGCCTGCTCTACCGTCAAGATGAGACCGCACGCAGGTCGATGGAGCAATACCTTATCTCCCGCCTAGGTAGCCTCCTACCTGCCGGCATGAACATTCTACCCACAGACCTCCATTGATACCCTTGCCCCCCCCTTACCCCCATCCCTATCTATTATTTTAGTCTGGTTCTCTTTCTCTCTCTCTTTCCCCCCTCACTATAATCTCCTCCCCAGCCCTACCTTTCTTTCTCTTTTATTTCCCATAATTCTCCATCTTTCCCCAGCCCATTTCCCTCCAGCCTATCACTTCCTAGCTCTCTACTTTATCCCTCCCCCCACTTCTTATCCCCCTCTACCATCCCATGTTACTTCACTCCTGATGAAGGGTTTCGGCCCGAAACATCGTCACTACCTCCTCCCATAGATGCTGTCTGGCCTGCCGAGTTCTGCCAGCATTTTGTGTTTTTATTTATTTCCAGCATCTACAGATTCACTCGTGAAACCCAACAATAAGGCTGTGTTCCTCTGGGAGGACCTTAAAGTTATGTCCCCTCACCATTTCTGCCCTGGTAAAAAGCTATGCTCTAAATCTACACCAGATTGATTCCTGGGGTGGCAGGACTTTCATATTAAGAAAGACTGGATCGACTAGGCTTATACTCGCTGGAATTTAGAAGATTGAGGGGGGATCTTATTGAAACGTATAAAATTCTAAAGGGATTGGACAGGCTAGATGCAGAAAGATTGTCCCCGATGTTGGAGAAGTCCAGAATGAGGGGTCACAGTTTAAGGATAAAGGGGAAGCCTTTTAGGACCGAGATGAGGAGAAACTTCTTCACACAGAGAGTGGTGAATCTGTGGAATTCTCTGCCACAGGAAACAGGTTCATTGGCTGTATTTAAGAGGGAGTTAGATATGGCCCTGGTGGCTAAAGGGATCAAGGGGGATGGAGAGAACGCAGGTTTTGAGTTGGATGATCAGCCATGATCATACTAAATGGCGGTGCAGGCTCGAAGGGCCGAATGGCGTACTCCTGCACCTATTTTCTATGTTTTTACATCTTTATCACCTCTCATCCTCCTTCACTCCAAAGAGAAAAGCTCAACCCGGACCACGTGGAGTCACCGGGATGCTGTCTGGATTCAAGGGTAGGTGCTACAAGGAGATGCCGGTCACACTTGGGATGTTTCCTCGGGAGCAGCAGAGGCTGAAGGGAGATCTGAATCAGATTTATAAGATTACAAGAGGACTACACCCTTGTTGGGCTTGGTGCCTCAGTGACGCGGAGGGCTTCGAGCTTCGCCTCTCAGTCAAACAGGTCAAGGCTGATTCCAGAGATGAGGGGGTTAGACTATGAAGAGAGTTTGAGTCGCCTGGGACTGTACTCACTGGAATTCCGAAGGATGCGAGGAGATCTTATAGAAACATATAAAATTATAATAAGGATCGACAAGATAGAGGCGGGGAAATTGTTTCCACTGGGAGGTGAGGTTAGATTCGGGGGAGTAGATTGAGGACGGAGATGAGGGGGAACTGCTTTTCCCAGAGAGTGGTGAATCTGTGGAATTCTCAGCCCAATGAAGCAGTGGAGGCTGCCTCAGTAAATATATTTAAGACAAGGTTAGATAGATTTTTGCAGAGTAGGGGAATTGAGGGTGATGGGGAAAAGGCAGGTAGGTGGAGATGATTCCGTGTTCAGGTCAGCCATGATCTTATTGAATGGGGGAGCAGGCTCGACGGGCCGAATGGCCGACTCCTGCTCCTGTTTCTGATGTTCTGAAGTCAAAGGGTAGAGGTCAGACTGAGAGTGGCCCACCGGTCCTCCAGGTTCGGGGTTAACAACCCTGACTGTTCAAACAAAACTGTTAGAGAACTAACAGTGAGAAACCCTTCTACATCTGTGTGAGATGGCGTTCCTGACAGGAGTGGAAACCGAGAGGAAGCCACTGACAGGATAAAGCAAGCCCTGAGCGCGGCCAGAGATGCAGGACCTCCATCGCTGCCCTCAACGCCAGCGGTGTAACGGGGAGTAGACACAGGTCGAGCCAACGGCCGGTATCGCTTTCCCCAGGGCTGAAATGTCTTAACAGTGGAGGGCGTGCGTTTAAGGGGAGAGGGTGAAAGTTCAAAGGAGATGTGTGCAGGGCAAGTGATTTTTCGGAGAGAGTGGTCGATGCATGGGACGGACTCGCTGGGGTGGTGGTGGAGACCAAGACAAGCAGGGTGCCGCAGAAGCTCTCAGACAGGCACATGAATGCACAGAGAACACAGATGTGTGTAAGCGGCAGGGAGTTAGGCATTTAGTTACTGGTTTAGTTAGCTCGGGCCAAGGAGCCTACTCCTGTACTGTGCTGTTCTAGAAGTTGGTAATTGTGTACTTAATTCCTCCCGCTGGCATTTCGGGCGACGATGAAGGTCCTCCATCCCTGTCTGGCCATCAAATGTAGAAGGATTCTTCATTGCCCTGAGCTGAGTCCCCCCCGGACCTGCAGGACCGGTGGACCACTCTTGCTCTGACCTCTGCCCTTTGACCCTGTTTGGCATGGGTGACCCTACCAAGAGCCATAAATCGCCGACACCAGCCAGCACAGCTCTCCGGGTCACTGAGGCCCGCAGGCCTCCGGGCCCTACGACACGGACGTGGCCCTCCTGGAGGAGAAGCTGGCAGAGAGACACAGAAATATATGCGGAGCTGAGGAATTTAGATCACGAGGAGGAAGGAGTGATTTAGTTCAATTTGCCAGCATTCTCAGCACGGACATAAGGGCCTGTTCCCGTGCTGTGAAGTTCTCCGACCCAAGACCCTCGCTGGCCGCGGAGTTGCCCTGTCACTTTCCCCCGTGCTCCCGCGAGGTGCCACCCCCAGAATCGGGTCTGTGGGATCTTACCTTGTACAATGCGGAGGTGGAGGCGGAGCCCACGACCGAGGCCACGCCCACGATGGAGTTGCGGCGGAAGCCGTCGGCGTAAGCGATGAGCACAATGCCGGTGATGGAGAGGATGGCGGCCACAATCTGCACAGGTCAGAAGGAGCGGAGGGTGAGGTCACAGAGAGGGCTTGCGGTCCTACCTTGGCCTCCAATCGGTTCCCTACCCTTCCATTCCATGGGGCTCATTTCCCCAGCCTCTTCCCTCTCCCCCGTAAATGCTATAAAATATTCGTTGGCCTCAGAGAAGGGAGTTGTCCACTCACGCCATGCCATTCCTGAACCTCTCCAATACAGGTGTCCCCCGCTTTACAAATGTTCACTTTACACCTGCTTTCGCTTTACAGAGAGGATTTTCGCTTTTACGAAAATTTTCCCCATATAAATTAATGGTTCTTCGCTTTGCGCCAGTTCGGCTTAAGAAAGGTTTCATAGGAACGCTCTACCTTTGTAATGGGGGGACACCTGTATTCCCCCCTTACCCCCTTAGGGGCAACACAGTGGTGTAACAGTTAGGGCATCGCATTACAGCGCCAACTATCACCAGTTGGGGTTCAATTCCCGCCACTGCCTGTGAGGAGTTTGCACGTTCTCCCCACGACCGCGTGGGTTTCCTCCGGGTTCCCTGGTTTCCTCCCACAGCCCAAAGGCGTATAGTTCAGAGTGGGTTGTAGGTATGCTATTTTCACACCCGACGCTAATCGAATCCTTCCCTCCTGCAGTTCTATCATCCATGTACCCAAGGCAGAGTACAGGATACTCGGTAGTGTGGAGGAGCAGAGAGATCTGGGGGTACTGTCCACAGATCCCTGAAAGTTGCCTCGCAGGTAGATAGGGTAGTTAAGAAAGCTTATGGATGTGTTAGCTTTCATAAGTCGAGGGATAGAGTTTAAGAGTCGTGGGATAATGATGCAGCTCTGTAAAACTCTGGTTAGGCCACACTTGGAGTACTGTGTCCAGTTCTGGTCGCCTCACTATAGGAAGGATGTGGAAGCATTGGAAAGGGTACAGAGGAGATTTACCAGGATGCTGCCTGGTTTAGAGAGTATGCATTATGATCAGAGATTAAGGGAGCTAGGGCTTTACTCTCTGGAGAGAAGGAGGATGAGAGGAGACATGTTAGAGGTATACAAGATATTAAGAGGAATGTATAGAGTGGACAGCCTGCGCCTCTTCCCCAGGGCAATCCACGATACAAGAGGATATGGCTTTAAGGTGAGGGGAGGGAAGTTCAAGGGGGATATTAGAGGAAGGTTTTTTACTCAGAGAGTGGTTGGTGCGTGGAATGCACTGCCTGAGTCCATGGTGGAGGCAGATAAACGAGTGAAATTTAAGAGATTACTAGACAGGTATATGGTGGAATTTAAAGTGGAGGGTTTTATGGGAAGCAGGGTTTAAGGGTCAGCACAACATTGTGGGCCGAATGGCCTGTACTGTGCTGTATTGTTTTATGTTCTAATATCCCTAATGTATCTGCCTCTACCATCACCCCTGTGTTAAGGACTGAACCTTGACATCCAGAAAGTCATGAGGCATGGGAACCTTGGCTGTTTGGATAAAACATTGGCTTAAAGGAAGAAAGCAGAGGGTAGTTGCGGAAGGAAAGTATTCTGCCTGGAGGTCGGTGACTAGTGGAATGCTGCAGGGATCTGTCCTGGGACCCCTGCTATTTGTGATTTTTATAAATGACCTGGATGTAGAGGCGGAAGATGGGTGAGTAAGTTTGTGGATGACACGAAGATTGGAGGAGTTGTGGATGGAGCTGTGGTTGAAGGTTACAAGAGGCTGCAGAGTTTGGGAAGAAAAATGGCAGATGGAGTTCAATCCAGATAAGTGTGAGATGATGCCTATTGGAAGAACAAACCAGAAGACTGAGTACAGGATTAATGGTCAGTTTCTTAAGAGTGTGGATAAACAAAGGGACCTTGGGGTTCAAATCCATACATCCCTCAAGGTCACTGCACAGGTTGATAGGGTAGTTAAGAAGGCCTATGGGATGCTAGGCTTCATTAACAGGGGGATTGAGTTCAAGAGTAGAGAGGTCATGTTGCAACTCTACAAATCTCTGGTGAGACCGCACTTAAGAGTAGTGTGTTCAATTCTGGTCACCTCATTATAGGAAGGATGTGGAAGCTATGGGGAGGGTGCAGAGGAGATTTACTAGGATGTTTGAAGAACAAGTCATATGAAGCAAGGTTAGCAGAGCTGGGACTTTTCTCTTTGGAGCGTAGAAGAATGAGAGGGTACTTGATAGAGGTCTACAAGATTATGAGAGGCATAGATAGGGTGGATAGTCAGTACCTGTTTCCCAGGGTACCAATAGCAAACACCAGAGGGCATAGGTACAAAATTAAGGGAGGGAAGTTTAGGGGAGACATCAGGGGTAAGTTTTTTTACTCAGAGGGTTGTGAGTGCCTGGAGTGACTTGCCAGGGATGGTGGTGGAGGCTGAAACATTAGGGGTATTTAAGAGCCTCTTGGACAGGCATATGGATGGAAGAAAAATGGAGGGTTATGGGGTAGTGTGGGTTTAGTACTTTTTAAAAAAGGATTATATGGGTTGGCACAACATGGAGGGCTGAAGGTACTGTGCTGTGGTGTTCTGTGGTTTTATCCCTCCCCCCCCATACTTTCCTCCAAACACCTTAAATTTAAGCCTCTTGGTGTTAGCCATTTCCAACCTGCGTAAAGCCTCAGGCCGGCCACTTGATCTGCTGTCATCTTGTACTCCCCTATTAAGCCACCTCCCATCCTCCTTCGCTCAAAGAGAAAGGCCTTAATTGGCGCAAACTCTCCTCACCAACCATGACTCTCTCATCCAGGTTGTTTGCTCTGCCCTGCGATGAACTGAGGCCGCGGCAGTGACGCCTTGGCTTTGGGTCTTTCGGAGAAGTTCAGCTCTGAGCTGTTTGCTTATTTGTATAGTTCTTCTCTCGCTCTCTGCCCATTGACGGTCGTTTGTTTAACAAGTTCTTTTGGGGTCTCTTTCTCTTCTGGTTAACAAGACTAATCTCAAGGTTGTATAATGTATACATACTTTGATAATGAATGCGCTTTAAATTTTGAAATTCTCTCTGTGCCCTCTCTAAAATTTCCACATCTTTCCTATAATGAGGTGACCAGAACTGAACAAGTGCGGTCTAACCAGGGTTTTATAGAGCTGCCATATTACCTCCCGGCTCTGGAACTCAATGAAGGCCACACACCAAAGGCCTAAACAATCTTTCACTGAACGTTTCAATGTTCTGATGTACACGTGACAAATCAAGCTCATCCGTAACCTGAGATTCTTCCTATGTTCAGCCACTAACCCCCTCGAGCCCACCTCACCTGTGTGAGTGATTTCCTCATTGTTACCCACCCGGGAAACGGGTTTCCCTTTAGACGACGTATTCGCTCAGAAACACCGTGCCTGTGTCGAAGGGGTGCCACGCTCCAGGAGGTGTGACCCCACAGGAATTTGACCTCCAGAAAGTCTGCTATTACGGCTGCTTAACAAGATAAAATGCTGCGGCGTTACAGGAACGATACTGGCTTGGATAGCGGAATGGCCGACAGGCAGCGAGTTGGAATAAGAGGGGCCTTTTCTGGTTGGCTGCCGGTGACTAGTGGTGTTCCTCAGCGGCCAGTATTGGGACCACTGCTTCTCACATTGCTTGTCCATGATTTAAATAGTGGAATTGATGGGTTTGTGGATGATACAATGATAGCTGGAGGGGTAGGTAGTGCTGAGGAAGCAATGAGATTGTAGCAGGACTTAGGCGAACTGGAAGAATGGGCAGATGGAATACAGTGTTGGGACACATATAATAATGCATTTTGGTAAAAGGAACAATAGTGCGAACTATTATCTAAATGGGGGGAAGATTCAAATATCAGATTTCTGAGCTTCTTGTGCTGATCTTTGCATCATCAATAGGGATGGGAGAAGTACTGGAGGATTGGAGGGTTGCAAACTTTGTTCCCTTGATCAAGAAAGCGAGTAAGGATAACCCTGGAAATTATAGACCAGTGAGTCTCACTTCAGTGGTGGGCAAGTTGTTGGAGAAGATCCCGAGAGGCAGGATTTGTGAGCATTTGGAGAGACGTAATCTGATTAGGGTTAGTCAGCATGGCTTTGTAAATGGCAGGTCGTGCCTTACGAGTCTGATTTAATTCTTTGAGTAAGTAACAAAACACATTGATGAAGGTAGAGCACTGGATGTAGTGTGTCTGGATTTCAGTCGGAGATTTGATAAGGTTCCCCATGCAAGACTCATTCAGAAAGTAAGGAGGCATGGGATCCAAAGAGACATTGCCTGACCAAGATTGGTTGTAGATGGTTTGTGTTCTGCGTGGGGGTTGGTGACCAGTGGTGTTCTGCAGGGATCTTATTCTGGGACCCCTCCTCTTTGTGATTCTTATAAATGACCTAGATGAGGAGGTGGAGGGATGGGTTAGTAAGTTTGCTGATGACGCAAAGGTTGGGGGTGTTGTGGATAGTGTGGAGGGCTGTCAGAGGTTACAGCGGGACGTCAATAGGATGCAGAACTAGGCTGAGAAGTGGCAGATGGACTTCGAGTGGGAAGTGGTTCCTTTTGGTAGGTCCAATTTGAAGATAGAATATAATGTAATATTAATGTTAAGTCTCTTGGCAGTGTCGAGGATCAGGGAGATCCTGGGGTCCGAGTCCATAGGACACTCAAAGCTGCTGCTCAGGTTGACAGTGTTGTTAAGAAGTCGTACGGTGTGTTGTCATTCATCAACCGTGGGATTGAGTTCAAGAGCTGTGAGTAATGTTACATAACCCACGGAGTACTGTGCTCAGTTCTGGTCGCCTCACTACAGGAAGGATGTGGATACTATTGAGAAAGTGCAGACGAGATTTACAAGGATGTTGCCTGGATAGGAGAGGATGCCTTATCAGAATAGGTTGAGTGAACTCGGCCTTTTCTCCTTGGAGCGACAGCGGACGAGAGGTGACCTGATAGATGATGAGGGCATTGATCGTGTCAGAGGCTTTTTCCCAGGGCTAAAATGGCTAACATGAGGAGGCTTAGCTTTAAGGTGCTTGGAAATAGGTATCAGGGGAATGTCAGGGGTAAGTTTTTCACATAGAGTGTGGTGGGTGTGTGGAATGCACTGCCAGTGATGGTGGTGGAAGTGAATACAATAGGGTCTTTTAGGAGCTTAGAAACTGGAGGGCGATGCACTGGGGAAATTCTAGCCAGTTTCTAGAATAGGTTACACTGCCGGCACAACATTGCGGGCCAAAGAACCGATAATGTCCTGAGGTTCAGAGGTGCAGGCAGTCTTAGGAGTCCTCATGGAAGACTTCCAGAAGGTTAATTTACAGGTTGAGCCTGTGGTAAAGAAGGCAAATGCAATGTTGGCAATTATTTCAAGGAGAATAAAATATAAAAGCAGGGAGATGATGTTGAGCCTTTATAAGACACGAGTCAGGCCACACGGAGTTTTGACAACAGTCTTGGGCCCCGTATCTCAGAAAGGACGTGCTGTCATTGGGGAGAGTCCAGAGGAGGTTCATGAGGATGATTCCGGGAATGAAGGGGTTAACGTATGAGGAGCGTTTGGCAGCTTTGGGCCTGAACTCACTGGAATTTAGAAAAATGAGAGGGGCGGAATCTACTGAATGTTGAAAGGACTGGATAGGGTGGATGTGGAGATGATCTTTCCTTTGGTATCCAGAACTAGAAGGCACAGCCTCAAAATTGAGGGGGTGACCCTTTACAACAGAAGTAAGGAGGGACATTTTTAGCCAGAGAGTAGTGAATCTGCGGAATGCTCTGCCACTGACTGCGGTGGGGGCCAAGTCCGTGGGTGTATTTAAGGCGGAAGTTGATGGTTTCCTGATGGGTCGGGGCATCAAAGGGTATGGCGAGAAGGCAGGAGTACGGGGTTGAGTGGGATCCGGGGTCAGCCATGAATGGTGGAGCAGACTCAGTGGGCTGAATGGCCTAATTCTGCTCCCATGTCTTATGGTCTTGCATACCTGTGGGCAATGTAGGGGTGAGCCACAGAACGAGTAGGCGAGTGGGATCGGTAGATATATATTCACCGTAGTTCAGTTTTTATTATTGTGCATTGTACTTCTGGCTCATCCACAACAACAAATCTCACGACATATGCCGGTGATAGATATTAAACCTGATTCTGATTATATTAATCGTACTAACGCAAGAGATCCTGCAGATGCTGGAAATGCAGAGCAGCAACATACACACACACACACACACACACACACACACCCTCAGCAGGCCAGGCAGCATCTGTGGAGAGGAATAAACGATGGCATTTCGGGCCGAGATCCTTCATCCGGAATTTTGTGTCTTTTCTCCACACGGCTGCTAGAAAACAAATTTCTCGTTATTCCTACACTTGACTCCTGCCCCCTTCCCTTTCCTGATTAAAGCTCTCGGCCCAAAACGGCAACCATTTATTCCTCTCCACAGCTGCTGCCCGACCTGATGAGTTCCTCCAGCATTCTCTCCGCCTTGCTGCAGATCTCCAGCATCTGCAGAATCTCCTGTGTTTATGCCTTATGCCAATGGCCACTTTATTGGGTACCCCTGTACACCTGCTCGTTGACATCTAATCAGCCAATCGCCTGGCAGCGACTCTGTGGGATAAAAGCATGCGGACACAATCGAGAGGTCCAGTTGCTGTTCGGACCAAACAACAGAAATGGGGAGGAAATGTGATCGAAGTGACTTCGCTGGTGTCAGATGGGGTGGTCTGAGTATAGCAGAAACCGCTGATCTCCTGGGATTTTTGTGATTGAGCTTGTAGAGTTTACAAAGAATGGTGCGAAAATCAAAACAAAAAAAAAATATGTCGGTGAGCGGTAGTTTTGTGGGCGAAATTGCCTTGTTAATGAGGGAGGTCAGAGGAGAATGGCCGGACTGGTTCAAGCTGACGGGAAGGCGACAGTAACTCAAATAACCACCCGTTACAACAGAGGGTGTGCAGAAGACCACGAACACACACTCAGCGGCCATTTTATTAGGTACAGGAGGCATCGAGTAAAATGGCCGCTGGGTGCACACGTTGACCATAATAAATGCGATTCAGCTTCTAATTCTCCGGTACTTACCCGGACCCCCATAAACCTGTCCTTGAGCACGACCCAGGAGAGGAGAAAGACGAAGGCCTTGTTGCAGCAGAAGAGAGCGGACGCCTCGGTGCTGCTGATGTTCCGCAGGGCCAGCAGGTACAGGTAGGTGGTGACCGTCCAGAGGACGCAGAAGGGAGCGGTCTTGGTCAGGAGGCCTTTGACGGAGAAGCCCCCCTCGCTCAGCAGACGGGTGCAGGCCCTGTGGGCGATAGGCCGGGAGAAGACGTCACAGAGCCAGTTACACCCGGACAATTGCAGCCACTAAATAATTGCTGGAATTAGAAGCCAGTCTCGGCAACGGGCCGCGGTGAGACCTCGGCTTATCTGCCATTCCTTCCTGTTCAGTAAACTCTTTTGGGAAAGGAAACTGGTGACCTTAATTTAGCCATGGCTTCAGACCACAGCTCGGGCAGTTACGGACTATACGCATCCCTATGCTTCGATGTGGCTCGGCGACTGGTGTCCTTCCCTCAAACTTCTAGTTCAATTCCTAGGACTCCCGTTCCCTGAAGCTCCTGGAATCCCGTTTCCCTGAAACTCCCGGAATCCATTTTCCTGAATCTCACCGGGATCCCATTCCCTGAATCTCACCGGGACCGTTCCCTGAAACTCCCGGAATCCAGTTTCCTGAATCTCACCGGGATCCCATTCCCTGAATCTCACCGGGACCGTTCCCTGAAACTCCCGGAATCCAGTTTCCTGAATCTCACCAGGATCCCATTCCCTGAATCTCACCAGGATCCCATTCCCTGAATCTCACCGGGATCCCGTTCCCTGAATCCCACCGGGACCGTTCCCTGAATCTCCCGGAATCCAGTTTCCTGAATCTCACCGGGATCCCATTCCCTGAATCTCACCGGGACCGTTCCCTGAAACTCCCGGAATCCAGTTTCCTGAATCTCACCGGGATCCCATTCCCTGAATCTCACCGGGACCGTTCCCTGAAACTCCCGGAATCCAGTTTCCTGAATCTCACCGGGATCCCATTCCCTAAATCTCACCGGGATCCCATTCCCTGAATCTCACCGGGATCCCATTCCCTGAATCTCACCGGGACCGTTCCCTGAAACTCCCGGAATCCAGTTTCCTGAATCTCACCGGGATCCCTTTCCCTGAATCCCACCGGGACCGTTCCCTGAATCTCCCGGAATCCAGTTTCCTGAATCTCACCGAAATCCCATTCCCTGAATCTCACCTGGACCGTTCCCTGAAACTCCCGGAATCCAGTTTCCTGAATCTCACCGGGATCCCATTCCCTGAATCCCACCGGGACCGTTCCCTGAATCTCCCGGAATCCAGTTTCCTGAATCTCACCGAAATCCCATTCCCTGAATCTCACCTGGACCGTTCCCTGAAACTCCCGGAATCCAGTTTCCTGAATCTCACCGGGATCCCATTCCCTGAATCTCACCGGGATCCCATTCCCTGAATCTCACCGGGATCCCGTTCCCTGAATCTCACCGGGATCCCGTTCCCTGAATCTCACCGGGATCCCATTCCCTGAATCTCACCGGGACCGTTCCCTGAAACTCCCGGAATCCAGTTTCCTGAATCTCACCGGGATCCCATTCCCTGAATCTCACCGGGATCCCATTCCCTGAATCTCACCGGGACCGTTCCCTGAAACTCCCGGAATCCAGTTTCCTGAATCTCACCGGGATCCCATTCCCTGAATCTCACCGGGACCGTTCCCTGAAACTGACCAGAATCCTTGTTTCCTGAAACTCAGCGGGATTTCCAAACTCCACTAAAACTCACTCGGCCTCGGCTCCCTGCTCCCTCATTGTGTTCAGTGGGAGATTCATTACAATACTCTTTAAATTTAAGTTAAAAGAAAAGTAAGACCAACATTTTGTATTAGTGTGTCTGCAGAGTAGGAGCAGAATCGATCCATTCAGCCCATCGAGTCTGCTGCCCCACCCGATCCGTGACATCCAATTGTCCGGGGAATCTGCCGGCAGCCAGTCCGCCGTGAGGAGCTGCCTCTTGGGACTGAATTGGAACACCGGGCGCCTATGTTGACTGGTCGGGACCGGTGATTCGCGCTGTGCGTTCCTTCGCACTTTGGGTCTTTCCCTGTGCGGTTTGAAGACCTCGATTACCTGGGGATCTGTGGGGTGCGATTCCCAACCTTCCCCCCCCCCCCCCCACCTCCTCTTCCCCCACGTACACCTGCCGTACGCAGTCAGGCTGTGTCAGTGCGCCAGAGATGTTGATGGATTTACCGTCGTCCCCATTTCTGATCCGGGCTTACATGTAATGCGATTACTGCCCAGTCAGATTGCCGTAAGAGGATTTCGGGGATGAAATTAAACGCCTCACCGGCGGGGTGGAGAACGGAACAAGCTGAGGCAGGCAGATTTTACTGGACTGTGGGCATACAGCTCCAATAGATCACCATGTTCCTGACCCCGCCATGACACCTGACCTCATCATAACCCCAGACCCCATCATAACCCCTGATCTAATCATAACACCTGTCCACACCATAACCCCTAACCCACCATGACACCTGACCTCATAGTGACCTCTATCTGCTCCAGAACCCCTGACCCAACCTTAGCATCTGACCCTGACACCACCCTAACCCATGATACTTGGCTTCCACCAAAACATCTGACTCCACTGTAACCATAAGTCCATGACATAGGAGCAGAATTAGGCCGTTTGGCCCATCGAGTCTGCTCCACCATTTCATCATGGTTGACCCATTTCCCCTCTCAGCCTTCTCCCCATATCCCTTCCTGCCCTGACCAATCAGAATTAAATGTATCCAATGACTTGGCCCCCACAGCTGCCTGTGACAATGAATTCCACAGATTCACCATTCTCTGGTTAAAGAAATTCCTCCTCACCTCCGTTCTGAAAGGGCACGCCTCTATTCCAAGGCTGTGTCCTCTGGTCCTAGACTCCCCCACTATAGGAAACATCCTCTCCACATCCATTCTATCTGTGTCCTCTGGTCCTAGACTCCCCCACCAAAGGAAATGTCCTCTCCCCACCCAGTCTATATGTGTCCTCTGGTCCTAGACTCCCCCACTATGGGAAACATCTTCCCCTAATCCACTCTACCTGTGTCCTCTGGTCCTAGACTCCCCCACTATGGGAAACATCCTCTCCACATCAACTCTATCTGTGTCCTCTGGTCCTAGACTCCCCCACTATGGGAAACATCCTCTCCACATCAACTCTATCTGTGTCCTCTGGTCCGAGACTCCCCCACTATAGGAAACATCCTCCCCACATCCACTCTGTGTCCTCTGGTCCTAGACTCCCCCACTATGGGAAACATCCTCTCCACATCAACTCTATCTGTGTCCTCTGGTCCGAGACTCCCCCACTATGGGAAACATCTTCTCCACATTCACTTTATCTGTGCCCTCTGGTCCTAGACTCCCCCACTACAGGAAACATCCTCTCCCCATCCACTCTACCACGGCCTTTCACCATCCGATAGGTTTCGATGAGGTCACCCCTCATTCTGCTGGATTCCAATGAGTACAGGCCCGGAGCCATCAAACACTCTTCATACGACGAGCCTTTCCAACCTGGAATCGTTTTCGTGAACCTCCTTTGAACCCTCTCCGGTTTCAGCACATCCTTTCTCAGACGAGGGGCCCAAAACTGCACCTAACACTCCGAGTGAGGCCTCACCAGGGCTTTATAAATCCTCGACATTGCATCCCTGCTTTTATATTCTTGTCCTCTTGAAATGAATGGCAACATTGCATTTGCCTTCCTCGCCACAGATTCAGCCTGCAAATTAACCTTCAGGGAATCCTGCACAAAGTCCCTTTGCGCCTCGGTTTTCCATTGTATTTTGGCCTAATCCCACCACGTTCCTGAACTAACTGTAACCCCTGACCCCTTCATAACCCTCCCAACCCCACCATGCCTGAGTCACTGTAACCGCTGACCCTACCATAACCTCCAATCTCATCGTAACCCCCTAACCCTACCAACCTTTACTTCTCTCTGCCCCCTATTTTGCCCCCCCACCCACCCTTCTGCGAACCCCACCCTCTCCCCACTACAGCCGCAGCCCTTCCCTCCATGGGGCCGGACCGCCCACCCCCTCCCCACTCCAGCCGCAGCCCTTCCCTCCATGGGGCCTGGCGACCGGACCACCCACCCCGTCCCCACTCCAGCCGCAGCCCTTCCCTCCATGGGGCCTGATGACCGGACCGCCCACCCCCTCCCCACTCCAGCCGCTGCCCTTCCCTCCATGGGGCCGGACACCCCACCCACTCCCCACTCCAGCCGCAGCCCTTCCCTCCATGGGGCCGGACCGCCCACCCCGTCCCCACTCCAGCCGCAGCCCTTCCCTCCATGGGGCCGGACCGCCCACCCACTCCCCACTCCAGCCGCAGCCCTTCCCTCCATGGGGCCGGACCGCCCCCCCCGTCCCCACTCCAGCCGCAGCCCTTCCCTCCATGGGGCCGGAAAGCCCACCCCCTCCCCACTCCAGCCGCAGCCCTTCCCTCCATGGGGCCGGACCGCCCCCCCCGTCCCCACTCCAGCCGCTGCCCTTCCCTCCATGGGGCCGGACCGCCCACCCCCTCCCCACTCCAGCCGCAGCCCTTCCCTCCATGGGGCCGGACCGCCCACCCCCTGCCCACTCCAGCCGCAGCCCTTCCCTCCATGGGGCCGGACCGCCCACCCCGTCCCCACTCCAGCCGCAGCCCTTCCCTCCATGGGGCCGGACCGCCCACCCACTCCCCACTCCAGCCGCAGCCCTTCCCTCCATGGGGCCGGACCGCCCCCCCCCGTCCCCACTCCAGCCGCTGCCCTTCCCTCCATGGGGCCGGACCGCCCACCCCCTGCCCACTCCAGCCGCAGCCCTTCCCTCCATGGGGCCGGACCGCCCACCCCCTGCCCACTCCAGCCGCAGCCCTTCCCTCCATGGGGCCGGACCGCCCACCCCCTGCCCACTCCAGCCGCAGCCCTTCCCTCCATGGGGCCGGACCGCCCACCCCGTCCCCACTCCAGCCGCTGCCCTCACCTGAGCTCCGCGAGCGGCCTCCTCCAGTGACACGAGGCGAGCAGGCGGCCGGCGCAGTAGGCGGGGAAGAGCAGGAGGTTCCAGCCGGCGGCGTGGCAGGCCACGAAGAAGGGGGCCTGGAGGTCGCGCTGCACGGCCTTCCCCATCTGGGTCACCCCGGCCCAGCAGCCTGCCAGGCAGGCTGCCAGCGCCGAACCCCGCGCCACCCTCCCCAGAACGGCCAGCGCTCCATCGCTGGCCCGCGGTTCCTCTGCGGCCGATCTCCGACCTGGCCCGTCCGCTGTCCGCTCGCTACCTTCCAGTGGGCAGAAAGAACGAGAGTCAGGTTTACTATCACCGGTATGTGTCGTTAAATCTGTTAACTTAGCAGCAATATAGAAGAAAAATACAGGCTTCTGTACCTCCTCCCTGATGGCAGAGGGGAAGAAGCTGTTCCTGAATAGCTGAGTGTGTGTCTTCAGGCTCCTGTACCCCCTCCCTGATGGCAGAGGGGAAGAAGCTGTTCCTGAATCACTGAGTGTGTGTCTTCAGGCTCCTGTACCTCCTCCCTGATGGCAGAGGGGAAGAAGCTGTTCCTGAATCGCTGAGTGTTTGTCTTCAGGCTCCTGTACCTCCTCCCTGATGGCAGAGGGGAAGAAGCTGTTCCTGAATCGTTGAGTGTGTGTCTTCAGGCTCCTGTACCTCCTCCCTAATGGCAGAGGGGAAGAAGCTGTTCCTGAATCGCTGAGTGTGTGTCTTCAGGCTCCTGTACCCCCTCCCTGATGGCAGAGGGGAAGAAGCTGTTCCTGAATCGTTGAGTGTGTGTCTTCAGGCTCCTGTACCCCCTCCCTGATGGCAGAGGGGAAGAAGCTGTTCCTGAATCGTTGAGTGTGTGTCTTCAGGCTCCTGTACCTCCTCCCTGATGGCAGAGGGGAAGAAGCTGTTCCTGAATCGTTGAGTGTGTGTCTTCAGGCTCCTGTACCTCCTCCCTAATGGCAGAGGGGAAGAAGCTGTTCCTGAATCGCTGAGTGTGTGTCTTCAGGCTCCTGTACCTCCTCCCTAATGGCAGAGGGGAAGAAGCTGTTCCTGAATCGCTGAGTGTGTGTCTTCAGGCTCCTGTACCCCCTCCCTGATGGCAGAGGGGAAGAAGCTGTTCCTGAATCGTTGAGTGTGTGTCTTCAGGCTCCTGTACCCCCTCCCTGATGGCAGAGGGGAAGAAGCTGTTCCTGAATCGTTGAGTGTGTGTCTTCAGGCTCCTGTACCTCCTCCCTGATGGCAGAGGGGAAGAAGCTGTTCCTGAATCGTTGAGTGTGTGTCTTCAGGCTCCTGTACCTCCTCCCTGATGGCAGAGGGGAAGAAGCTGTTCCTGAATCGTTGAGTGTGTGTCTTCAGGCTCCTGTACCTCCTCCCTGATGGCAGAGGGGAAGAAGCTGTTCCTGAATCGTTGAGTGTGTGTCTTCAGGCTCCTGTACCTCCTCCCTGATGGCAGAGGGGAAGAAGCTGTTCCTGAATCGCTGAGTGTATGTCTTCAGGCTCCTGTACCCCCTCCCTGATGGCAGAGGGGAAGAAGCTGTTCCTGAATCGTTGAGTGTGTGTCTTCAGGCTCCTGTACCCCCTCCCTGATGGCAGAGGGGAAGAAGCTGTTCCTGAATCGTTGAGTGTGTGTCTTCAGGCTCCTGTACCTCCTCCCTGATGGCAGAGGGGAAGAAGCTGTTCCTGAATCGTTGAGTGTGTGTCTTCAGGCTCCTGTACCTCCTCCCTAATGGCAGAGGGGAAGAAGCTGTTCCTGAATCGCTGAGTGTGTGTCTTCAGGCTCCTGTACCTCCTCCCTAATGGCAGAGGGGAAGAAGCTGTTCCTGAATCGCTGAGTGTGTGTCTTCAGGCTCCTGTACCCCCTCCCTGATGGCAGAGGGGAAGAAGCTGTTCCTGAATCGTTGAGTGTGTGTCTTCAGGCTCCTGTACCCCCTCCCTGATGGCAGAGGGGAAGAAGCTGTTCCTGAATCGCTGAGTGTGTGTCTTCAGGCTCCTGTACCTCCTCCCTGATGGCAGAGGGGAAGAAGCTGTTCCTGAATCGCTGAGTGTGTGTCTTCAGGCTCCTGTACCCCCTCCCTGATGGCAGAGGGGAAGAAGCTGTTCCTGAATCGCTGAGTGTGTGTCTTCAGGCTCCTGTACCCCCTCCCTGATGGCAGAGGGGAAGAAGCTGTTCCTGAATCGTTGAGTGTGTGTCTTCAGGCTCCTGTACCCCCTCCCTGATGGCAGAGGGGAAGAAGCTGTTCCTGAATCGCTGAGTGTGTGTCTTCAGGCTCCTGTACCCCCTCCCTGATGGCAGAGGGGAAGAAGCTGTTCCTGAATCGTTGAGTGTGTGTCTTCAGGCTCCTGTATCTCCTCCCTGATGGCAGAGGGGAAGAAGCTGTTCCTGAATCGTTGAGTGTGTGTCTTCAGGCTCCTGTACCTCCTCCCTAATGGCAGAGGGGAAGAAGCTGTTCCTGAATCGCTGAGTGTGTGTCTTCAGGCTCCTGTACCTCCTCCCTAATGGCAGAGGGGAAGAAGCTGTTCCTGAATCGCTGAGTGTGTGTCTTCAGGCTCCTGTACCCCCTCCCTGATGGCAGAGGGGAAGAAGCTGTTCCTGAATCGTTGAGTGTGTGTCTTCAGGCTCCTGTACCCCCTCCCTGATGGCAGAGGGGAAGAAGCTGTTCCTGAATCATTGAGTGTGTGTCTTCAGGCTCCTGTACCTCCTCCCTGATGGCAGAGGGGAAGAAGCTGTTCCTGAATCGTTGAGTGTGTGTCTTCAGGCTCCTGTACCTCCTCCCTGATGGCAGAGGGGAAGAAGCTGTTCCTGAATCACTGAGTGTGTGTCTTCAGGCTCCCTGATGGTAGGGATGAGTAGAGGACACGCCCTGAGTAATGGGGGCGGGGGGTTATTAATGACCGATGCCGCCTCGGTGAGACGTCGCCTCCCGAAGGTGTCCTGGATTCCGGGGAGGCTGTAGTGGCCGTGACGGAGCCGGCTGAATTTACAACCGTCTGCAGCCATCTCCGATCCGGTGCAGTGGCCCCCACCGTGCCAAGTCGGGACAAATCAACCAGGAGTCACAGGGTCGCGCACAGCCCTTCGGCCCGTCTTCTCCATGCCCGTCTAAGCCAGTTGCTTTTGCCCGCCCTCGGTCCATGTCGCTCTAAACCAGTGTTCCCAACCTGGCGGGAGTCCATGGGAACCCATCCCATCCACGTACCCGTCCACCTCCTTTCAGAAGGTTGAAGTTGTGCAAGATGCTGGTGCGGCCTAATTTGGAGTTTTGTGAGCCACACACAAAATGCTGGAGGAACTCAGCAGGCCAGGTAGCGTCTATGGAACAGTCGACGTTTTCGGCCCGAGGCAACTTCATCAGAACCCAAGGATTTCGGCCCGAAAACATCGACGGTTTATTCTTTTCCACAGATGCTGCCTGGTCTGCCGAGTTCCTCCAGCGTTTTGTCCGTGTGGCTTCGGATCTCCGGCATCTGCAGATTTTCTCATGTTGGACTATCGTGGGCAATTTTTTGGTCACTCCCCCCCCCCCCACAGGGAGCTTTTTCCACCGAGGCCGGGTGGGACTACAACTAGAGGTCATGGGTCCAGAGCGAAAGGTGAGAAGCTGAAGGGGAAACGTCAGTCAGACGTCAGTCAGACGGTTGTGACAGGAGCTCGACTTCAACGTTTGAGAGAAGTTTGGATAGATACATGGATGGGAGGGGTGGGGAGGGATACAGTCCCGGTACAGGTCGATGGGAGTGGGCAGTTTAAATGGTCCAGCGTGGAATAGACGGGCCATAGGGCCTGTTTCTGTACTGTTCTATGACTCTATAGCCAGAATCACATGACTTACATGATGTGAATTTTGATAGTAAATTTACTATCCCAATAATATAATAACAATATAACAACCACAGCACAGAAACAGGCCATCTCGGCCCTTCTAGCCCGTGCCGAACGCTTATTCTCACCTAGTCCCACTGACCTGCACTCAGCTCATTACCCTCCATTCCTTTCCTGTCCATATCCCTATCCAATTTTACCTTAAATGACAATATAGAACCTGCCTCTACCACTTCTACTGGAAGCTCATTCCACACAGCTACCACTCTCTGAGTAAAGATATTCCCCCTCGCGTTACTCCTAAACTTTTGCCCCTTAACTCTCAAATCATGTCCTCTTGTTTGAATCTCCCCTACTCTCAATGGAAAAAGCCTATCCACGTCAACTTCATCTATCCCCCTCATAATTTTAAATACCTCCCCCCTCAAGTCCCCCCTCAACCTTCTATGCAAAGAATAAAGACCTAACTTGTTCAACCTTTCTCTGTAACTTAGGTGCTGAAACTCAGGTAACATTCTAGTAAATCTCTTCTGTACTCTCTCTATTTTGTTGACATCTTTCCTATAATTCGGTGACCAGAACTGTCCACAATATTCCAAATTCGGCCTCACCGATGCCTTGTACAATTTTAACATTACATCCCAACTCCTATACTCAATGCTCACCAATGCGAGCAGGGGAGATTCAAACAAGAGGACATGAGTTGAGAGTTATGGGGCAAAAGTTTAGGGGTAACACGAGGGGGATCTTCTTTACTCAGAGAGTGGTAGCTGTGTGGAACGAGCTTTCAGTAGAAGTGGTAGAGGCAGGTTCGATTTTGTCATTTAAAGTAAAATTGAATAGGGATATGGACAGGAAAGGAATGGAGGGTTATGGGCTGAGTGTGGGCCAGTGGGACTAGGTGAGAGTAAGCGTTCGGCACGGACTAGAAGGGCCTGTTTCCGTGCTGTAATTGTTATATGGTTATATGATAATAATCATTATTATTAGGATACAGAGCGACCCCTCCAGAACCCATTTAACCGATCAAATTTACCATGACCAATTGACCTACTTCGGACTGTGGGAGGAAACCCACGCGATCGCTCCCTACAGTGAGGTCCCTACAAGCAGCGACGGGAATCGAACCCGAGCCCCCGGTACTGTAAACCGTTGTGCTGACCACTACGCTACCGCCAACCCCGTCGTGTCACGACAGACGACTCTGAGATTCGTTTTCTTGCAAGCACTCACAGCAGAATAGAGAAATGCAATAAAATCAACGACGAACAACCGGCGTGCAAAAGAAGACAGACTGTGCGAATAAAAACGCGCGCACAGATAAATAAATACTTTTGAGAACACGAGCTGCAGAGTCCCTGGGTTGTGGAACCAGTTCAGAGTTGAGGTGAGTGAAGACACCCGCACGGGTTCTGGAGCCTGTTCTTGAACCTGGTGGTGCCTGTACCTTCTTCCTGATGGCAGCGGCGAGAAGAGAGCGTGGCCTGGGTGCCGGCTGGTGGAAGCCGCTCTCCAGCGCAGCGCAAAGACGCAAATTCCCGGCAGCTTTTAAAAATAATTCGTGAGCAGCAAGAGGGAGTACGAGGTCACGTTCGCGGGCCCAAGCAAGGGGGAAGGGGCGCAACTTACCCCGGGGTGTTTAGAGGGGACCTGGGAAAGAATTCTTCCACCCAGAGGGCGGCCGGGATCTGGAAAGCTCCGGCAGAGCCTCCCACGGCGTTCAGCGGGGGCTCGAACGGACAGAGCCCGGGATTAATGTGGGCGGGTATCTGGCGAACGGGCCGAAGGGCCCGGCTCCACGCAGGTAGTCGAGGCTGGGAGAGCAGCAACGTGTGTCGCCAAAAGAAGAAACTCCGGCAACTTTGTAAAGGTGTTACCGCGGAGAGCATCCCGACTGATGGAAACGCCGCCTGTTACCGAGGCCCCGCCGCGCAGGATCGGGGGAAAAGCTGCCGGGGGTTGGAGACTCAGCCAGCCCCCACCATGGTCACAACCCTCCCCACCATCTTCAATAAGACACCTTCCTTCATGAAGGACGCGCCGGGACACGCCCGCTTCTCATTGCTACCATCAAGGGAGGAGGTACACTTAATAATTCAGGAACAGCCTCTCCCCCATGAACCCTTCCCCAATATTCCCATTTCGCACGAGTTTATATTTTATTCTAACTTACAATAACTACGCACCGTATTGCTGCCACAAACCAACAAATTTCACAGCATCTGGCTGCGAGTCAGAACCCCCTACCTCCCAGCCCGGTCAGTGACAGCACAGGGGTGTCGCAGGCGGTCAGCGGCGAGATCCTGGCCGTGTGTTTCTTCATCTCCTGCCCTTTACTCTCTCCGCGGGAGCTCGGCCGGACGAGCTCAGCACCTGCCCTTCGCTCCCGAAAGCGGCTTACCACCAGCTCCGGGATTCCTTAAAGGGGCAGCGTCCTTGAGCGGGAGGTCACCCATCCGGCAGGGTGGGGGTTACACCCAGTCCGCCACCCCCCCCCCGGCAAAACTGGAGGCACAGCGTCCCTTGCCGGAAAGGGATCTCTCCCTAGTGCTACATCCAGCGTCCGCGTCTCCGGGCTCATCACCAACCACGATAGGGAGGAGGTGGGAGACCTCTTCCTCGATGCCCTCATGAGGGGGGGGGGGGTGTTTATCGACTCACAGCC